>NW_022147420.1:12126-153625 GCF_002938485.1 Sitophilus oryzae | reverse complement strand
CCAGATTTCATTTGCTTTTCCACCTAAGACCGTCCCTCCTTCCTCTAGCACCCCTTTGGACGTGCTCGGCAACAAACGACGCCATTTTGGCAAATTGCTTCAAGTAGGAAAATTATCACTTTTAGATGCTCGGCGAGAAATTAAACGTTCTAAGAGTATTTTTCGGGATAAATCCGACAGTTTTTTCTCTAGTAAAAAAACATTTAAAATTTTTCTACTGAAAAATTTGAAAAAAAGTATGTATTGATAATAACCGCTATACATGTTTAAAAAATAAAGAAATTATTTAAAATTATAATTAACGTTGTAAAGAAAGAGTTGTAGGGCTCCGAAATTCATAATTTTATTTCTATTACCTTCCCATGAATAGTGAGTTCAAAATAAAGGAACATAAAATATAAAGTGTGAAACGGTATATACCGGGTGCGTCTCAAAAATGGCTCACTGGTATAACTTTTTTATTTCTTTAAATAAAAAATCGAGATTTGGTATGTTAGTATATGACATAAAGTAGAATTGATTGATGTATTCAGTTGCTTTCGGTCACTTCCTGTTTCACCGGAAGTGACTACAACTTTTGATTTTTAAATGGCACCCCCGGTATATTTTTACTTTATTCGACAGAAAATGACATTCTGAATAGAATTACATATCATATGTCAACTTTTCACATTTTGGAATATGGTTTATTTGAAATTGCAACATGCGATTCATAACGACAATTTGACTCGAGACAACAAGTGTATGCTCTGCCAAATTATTCGTAAAAAATGGTTTTTCCAAATATGCTAATGAGCCACCATCGTTGCATTTGAAAAAAATGAGATATGATAAAAATACGATTTGGGCATCTTTTAACTGGCCAGGATAAGACACTAAAAACAATTAGACGATTATTGTTTTTAACACAGCCATGGCATTCTAGATTGAAATTTAAAATACAATTTTGTTTTAAGCGAAAATATCAAATATTGGTATATGATATGTCAATTTTTATTCAGAGTGTCATTTTCTATCGAATAAAGTAAAAAAAATACTGAGGGTGCCATTTAAAAATCAAAAGTTGTAGCCATTTCCGTTGAAACAGGAAGTGGCTGATAAGAATTGAATACGTCAATCAGTCCTAGTCTATGTCATATACAAATATACCGAATCTCGTTTTTTTATCCGACAAAATAAAAAAGTTATAGGGTTGAGTCACTTTTGAGACGCACCCGGTATATTTAGACTCTCTTATTGCTTCAGACCTGGATCAAGATCAGGAGATCCGTGTGGGAATAGAAATGGGAAGATCTGCATTTATGAAATTTAAATCAACATTTTGAAATGCAAACCTAAATAAGCACTTATATTGAGATTTCTGGAATGTTACGCCTGGTGAGAGTTACTGTATGGGTTAAAACATGGACTCTGAAGGGACCAGGGTATAAACATCAAGACTGGTAATCAGTTTAGTAGCTTTAAGTGACATTTATCTAATCCACTGTAACGAAAGTCGACGCTCAAAAGTTGTAGAAAGTAGAACAGTAGAGAAAAATCAGTCAGTGTAGAAAGTAATGTGTACAGAGTGTCCAACTAAGAATAGCTCTCGGCTGTATCTCGGAAAGTATTAGTCGTAGAGCTTGTGGAAAAAAATATTTATAAATAATGGGACCGTGAAAAATTGCTGGAAATTATTTTCAAGTTTGTAGGTCAAACAACAAAAATAACAAAATGGAATTTTTAAGAAATTTTGCCTAGATACCATGTACTATAAATAATAGCTTCATAATCTTCAGTAAATTTTGGATCTTTTTTGTTAGAACCATTTTCCCCTATCTGCTAAAATAAAGTGGTTGGAAGAGGTTAGATCTGTTTTTATTTAAATATTGATAACTCCGGACTGGATGATCGGAATCCAACAAGCGAGGGCTCGTTTAAAAGAGCGTTTCTTACTCTATATTTCACCATATAAACAATAATAATAAGCTTTTGAACGTAGACGTTAGGGGGCGTTGTCTTACAATTTAACAAACATTGCGCGTTTTTTCAAAAAAATTAAATGCGATAGTATTTTTAGCTGATAGTAAAGAATTAAAAGCTTAACAAGTCAGCGAAAACCGCATCTTGATATCATTTTTCAAACCATAGTTATTAGCAAAATTATAATAAAGACGAAAATATAAGCCCTTAATTACCTTATTTTTCTAACACGGTATCACTAGCCGTCTTGATTATGACCATTCTAATAAAAAATAATATAAAAAGAAAATATTTTATTCAAAATATTGACAATGAACCAGAAAACCATAATACTAGGTGTATTAATATCTAATAATTAAGATACCAATGACGGTGGACAAGAAACGACACCTCAGTGAATTCATGGTGGGCTTTGGAAAAAAGTTGCTTTTAAACGGATAGTTTAAACATCAAAATATTATTATATCAACATTTTGATAGTCTCAGCAGCCTTTTTTTATTTTTTGATTGCTTTTCTAAAAATGCCTTTCTTCAACAGAGAAAAAGCGTTGCTAAGACTATCAAAATGTTGATCTAATAACACTTTGACGTTTATACTATTACGTCAAAAGCAAAGATATTTAAACCCCAGTTTAAATATCTTTGGTCAAAAGCAACTTTTTTCTAAAACCTACCATGACTTCACTGGCGTCGTTTCTTATTAACTGTCATTGATATCTTAATTATTAGATATTAATAGATCTGGTGTTATGGTATTCTGGTACATTGTCGATTTTAGAATAATCTAATCATTTCTATCTTATTTTTTGTCAGTTCTTGTTCATAATCAAAAGGGCTAGTAATACTGCGTTAGAAAAATAAGGTAATTAAGGGCTTATATTTTCGTATTTATTATAATTTTGCTAATAACTTTGGGTTGAAAAAAGATATCAAGATGCGGTTTTCGCTGACTTGTTAAGCTTTTACTACTCTTTACTATCAGCTAATATTACATATATTATCGCATTTATTTTTCTTGAAAAAACGCGCAATGTTTGTTAAATTGTAAGACAACGCCCCCTAGCGTCTACGTTCAAAAGCTTATTATTATTGTTTATATGGTACAATATAGAGTAAGAAACGCTCCTTTAAACGAGCGCCCGCTTGTTGGATTCCGATCATCCAGTCCGGAGTTATTAATGTTTAAATAAAAAAAAATCTAACCTCCCCCCACCACTTTATTTTGGTAGATAGGGGAAAATGGCTCTAACAAAAAATATTCAGAATTTACTGAAGATTATGAAGCTATTACTTATAGTACACCTTATCTAGGCAAAATTGTGTAAAAACTCCATTTTATTATTTTTTGTTGCAGTTGCGCCCCTTAGCGGTTGTTCTACAAACTTGAAAATAATTTCCAGCAATTTCTCATAGCCTCTTTAGTTATAAATATTTTTTTTTCGCAGGCCCTACGGCTAATACTTTCCAAGATACAGCCGAGAGCTATTCTTAGTGGGACTTAGGATTATAGCAGCAAAACCAGGAACTTGTTTCAGCCATCCTGCTTTTAATGTGTTGCTATGTGTGACGTCACCAATCAGACTTAAACCTGTATCTTAAAAACAGCAAGTGTTGCTGGGATAAAATTTAGAGCAGGATGCGTAAGTAGCGCAAGTAGGAACCAGTTTTGGCGATCCTGCTTCTCATGTGTTGCCAACTGGGAAGTCAGTAACCATAATAAAAGTAACTATAGCTCAAAATTGGTAGGTGTGGCTGGGTTGAGATTTGAAGCAGTCCAAGCAGGATCGTATTTTATAATTCCTGCTTTCAATGAGTTGCTAATTTCCCCATTCTGACAGCAGGAACTGTATCTCCGGAGGCCATTTTTACTTAGAAAATATGTGCTAAAGTAAGCGTGTCACTTAGTTCATTGCAAATAAAACTGTATCTACTATAAAATTGCGTTGAGTATTTTTTCTTTTTAATTAAAAAATCAGATTCTTGGCCTCATAGATTATTCCAAACGAAATCTGTCAATTCATATCCACGAGTACGACGACGCATGCGCACGTGTTTCTGACTCATTGTCAATCAATTTAGATAAGTACCATACGATCGAGAAAAGGCGTCAAAGACGAGCTAGGGAATAACAATCAATGATAAGTTTGGCGAGGTCAATCTCTAGACGTCATTTTCAAATATGTGAAATATTTCCTTTAGAGTCTAAAAAATACTTAAACCGTGCTTTCTTAATTAATTATATTTTCTATAACTATTTACATTAGTATGTTTATGCATCATATAAATTAAATTAATATTATTTTATTCCGAGTTTTATTCGTTTAAAAAATCATGTTATAATCTAAAATGTATATAGCAAAATACGTATTTTGTAAATATAGAAAAACATCCAGCATAAATCCGTACAAATATCATAATTAATACACACCTACATTTATGTATTATTTATGTTTTAATAACAATAAATAATATTATAATTAAAATAAATTTAATCTCCTGGCAATGTAGGGTAGAGTGTAAATATTAAAATCTGCATAAAATGGGAAAGAAATTTGTAATTAATTTCGGTATACGTATATAAAAAATATATACGTATACGTTATACATCTTTTTTAATAAAATAGAAAATATCCTATTTTATGTTACACAGATACTACACATCAAAAATGTTATATAAAAACCTCTCTTTATGAGATTCCCAAACAATATTTTATTTTCAAGGGTTTCAATAAGGTCTTAAAATAAATTAGAGATACAATTTTACCCATAATGGACTCTCTGATAAACGATTGGATAAGACACTTGCATAGCACATGTTGAACAGCCTTGTTTATGTTAGGGGCGCAGCCCCATCTATTTCCCGTCAGCCTTCTGCATATCATGAGAGCTTTTGTGGCTTTGCTGGTAATGTTCTTAATATGCTTGTTCCAGAAAAGTTTACTGTCCAAGATTATTCTCAGATATTTGACCTCCTGTGATGGCAGCATTTCCTTTCCATCTAGATGGATTATTTTTAAGTTTTTCAGATTTTGTTTTCTGGTGAATGGCACTACTGCAGTTTTGTCTGAGTTGATGCTCAGCCTGACCGACAGACTTGTATCATCTCTCAGTGATACGGAGTCCATTTTGACTAATATCACACAAGGTGCCTTCATGTTTCCACCGAGCGATCATGACTTTGTCATCTGCATACCCTATGCAGTGTATTTCCGCTAGAGCTAATTCGTCTAGTAGTTCATCCACTACCAAGCTCCACAGTTCCTTATTAGGGTACTGTAACACTTCTTTAGATTATTTGCAGTTGTTTCATCCCCTTACTTTTTAAAACTTTTAAAAATACTTTTTGTGTAATCGTATATGATTTTATTGTTTAGATAAATAGTAATAAAGTAGTTTTAAATATTAATTTTTTTTGTTTAGGCGTACGTAATTTATTTTATCTACAACCGTTTAGTTATAACGTTTTTACATCACTATTTTTTTAGTATTTCATTTTTATAATAATGAAAAACAACTACAAACATCTAAATACATATATTAATTTTTGATACAAATTCCTACTACTAATTATTATAAATATTAATAACACATTTTTTACACTTCTTCAAAACAATTCCTGCTGCTGATGACGATGATGACGATGATAATAGTGAAGGTCTAACTGAAAGGTCATCTAAAGTCTGTCTGTCACAAGTATAATTAAAAAAATGTGACAAATGTCATAGTTAAAGGTGTTAAAGGTAGGCGACTAATAAACGAAAATTAAAACAGCATTTTATTATTTTTCGATTGTAGATAAAACGTTGTACATGACACGTGCGTTTAAACATGATTACAACACTCTAGATTCCAACACTCGTCGTTCTAATCGTTCACACTCGTTGTTGTAATCATGTTCATAAACACACTTGTACTGTAAATAACTATTACGTTTCTATACCACTTTCATCTAGCAAGACCCAGCAAAAACAGTTTGAATTTCATAGTGATATATCCGGGAGGCATCACGCTAAGCCGGATACATTTCAAAATGTTAATACGTACATGTAACGTATTTTTAGTATACTTTATGAGATCTATATCTGCATCGCTTATACAAACATCCGAAAGTTTTAAGCGCTTTCCCGACTTGGAGTAGTTTATGTTGGAAAAGTTTCGGAAAGCTGTAAGCCCAGCCTGGCGTTGCCTGGGTCCCTCAAATGATTTACAGGAAAATGGAGTAGATTCTTTGTTAATATTAAACAGGCATTAATACAGGAGAGACTTTAGTCTTAGCTCGCCATTATTTAGTCTTCGAAGATATCGATTTATTTATTTAGAAGTTATTTTTTGAGAAAGAGAAATTAGAGCATATTTCTATATCTCAAATAAAAGTGGACTGTAAATAATAAAAAAATGTCTATACCTCCTCGTGAGTGTGCATGTAAATCTACAAAATTATAATATGTAGATATTTTTTGTAAACACTGCTGCATCAGTCTAACGGAGACCAACTTGTCAGTAGTGATTTGCTATTAAACAAATTAGCGTAACTGACAAAAAATAACGTTTCGGGAAGTATCTATCTATCTCTTCGTGCCGTCGCCGTCGGAAGCAAAAAATATAAAGAATATATTGTTTTCCTGTCCTATTTTTTCTGAAATGGTTCGTGTGTGTGGAATTGTAAGTTGTATAT
Source organism: Sitophilus oryzae (assembly GCF_002938485.1). Lineage (NCBI taxonomy): Eukaryota > Metazoa > Arthropoda > Insecta > Coleoptera > Curculionidae > Sitophilus > Sitophilus oryzae. The sequence goes on along the minus strand of NW_022147420.1, from coordinate 146,988 downwards.
CTTATGTATTACCTATGGTTCGTGGTTTGTATATTGTTTAGTGTTTTGTCAATAAAAGATGACGGATAATCGTTTTCTATTAATGTTCCTTTTTGTCGTTTATATCTTTGTTGAGAGAATTATTGTCTGAACATATGTTTTTTGACGCTAGAATTCTTTTTAAAAGAGGAAAATGATGGTTATACAATAAACTCAGGGTGGTACTCAATATACAGGGTGGTCTGATCTCTATTCCGGAAACTTCGGCAGCATATTCTGCAGATAAAAATAAGTAAAAAAGTTCGTATAAATGTATGTCCTAAAATGCTTGGTTTCGGAGATACAAAGTATAGAAGTTTCATTTTTATTTCGATGTTTTCCAAATAATTTCTGAAGTAACGTCAATATTTAAATGAAAATTTGTGTGTGGGAGTTTCTTGACATGAGAAATTTAATTTTGATATCTATATGACTCCTACTTGTAGAGGGTGCCATCTACATATTTTTTAACTAGTTTCAAGAGTAATAACTTTTCGTCCGTACCTGTATAAAACTACTGAGTAAAAAAATATACGTTTACGACGTTTTTAACGTAAAAAGATCTCTTGGTAAAAATCGCTACGAGTAATGGTTCTCCAGATATTTAGAATCGAAATTATCAATACCTGTCGTTATTGACATAAATTAAACATGCATGTTGACCAAATAGTTTTATGCCAAAAGTCCAACAGAAACTATTTTATCATCATTTTTTTGAAGAAAAATTTATAATTAATTTAAAAAAAAATTAAAAGTTTCCAAATTTATCATTTCATTGAAATAACTGTCTACTCGACATATGTTTATTATTTGTCAATTTTGACATGTAATGACTATTTTCATTCCAAATATCTTGAGAAATGTTGCTCGTAGCGATTTTTACCAAGAGACTTTACGTAGAAAATCACGAAAATGTATATTTTTTCACCCAGTAGTTTTATACAGGTACGGACGAAAAGTTATAACTGTTCAAAACAGTTAAAACACATGTAAGTGGCGCCCTCTACATGTAGGAGTCATATTGATATCAGAAAATTTCTCATGCCAAAAAACTCCCAGACAGCAATTTTCATCTAAATATTGATGTTACTTCAGAAATTATTTGGAAAAAATCGAAATAAAAATGAAATTTACACACCCTGTATCTCCGAAACTAAGCATTTTAGGACATACATTTATACGAACTTTTTTACTTATTTTTATCTGCAGAATATGCTGCCGAAGTTTCCGGAATACAGTTCGGACCACCCTGATAATAACTAGGATTTTTGGAACCGGAGTTGCTTTTCGGAACCGAGAATTTCGGTACCGCGCCTCTTAAACACCAGAATTTCCCGTTTTTTGGTACTTTCGGTACTAACTAATTTTTGTTCAATGATGGTACAGTTCATCAATCAGAAAGCAAGGGATGGTTTTCCAAAGTAAGATCGATGAAAAATTATTTTTAATGAAAATAATATCAAATTATCAAGTAATTAGTCATGAAAAAATGAACATGAACACAAATGAACACAACCGGAGAAAAACACGAAGCAAACATTGGTAACTTTAAATTTACATCAAACAACATAAACAAACTTATCTAAATTTGAAAATAATCTTACATTTTCAATTAAAAATCCAAATGCCTATGAAAACATAACATAAAAAAATAAAACTAATACATTTAGTAACATTATAACTAAAAAATAAAAAATAATATATACACTCAGATGCAAAAAAAACGCAACGGAGAAATTTTTGGTCAAATTTAAAGTGTTATATTTTTGTTACTTTTAGTCCTATTTTCATGATTTTTTTAGCAAACTGTGTATTATTATATCAACTTTAATTCGTAAACTAATTCTTTTTATAAACTTTAGTATTTGGCATATTATACAGGGTTAATCGGGGGATTGTTTTTTACCTTAACTTTAAAACACCCTGTGCAATAATTTTGTGTGTAAATTTTCCTAAAATATAATTTTACGGCCAGAACCATAACTCCTGAGCATTTTCTTTTTTCATTCATGTCAATGCATGTTTTGGTTAATTTTTAAGAGCGAAATTAACCGATCACGATCAATTTGCAAATTTTTTCAATTATCATTACTTTTTGATGTATTTCTTTAATATGACGTGATGGTTTTGGTCACTATTGTTGTAACGTCGTATTATTACGCTGCATTGGATACTCTATACTAAATTAAAAAAAAAAAAACGTAAAGACAAACGATACTGTCCTGGTTTTAATAAACATTAATCACGATAACAGAACTAACGATATTAAAGAAAACATCTGTAATACTGAAGTATACAAACAGAAAAAAAAATTGTAAAAAATACCCTAATACTTTGTATTGCATCCCTTGGCTGATATAATTGCCTGTATACGTCTGATCATACTGTTATTGAGGCTACATATACCATATTGCGTTATGCTTTCTCATTCTTCTTTAAGAACCTAGCGAAGTTCATTTTAATGAACATTTCATAATAAAGCTGGTACCGGTTAGCGACGTCTAATCCTCCTACCAAGCATTTTCCATACCTCGAACATGATGGTCAGTTCATAGTAGTATATAGTTCACAATAATCACCAAAGCGGCTTTGTCATATTAAAAATTTACTTCAAAAAGAAATGATCATTGAAAAAATTGCAAATTCTTGGTGGTAAGTTCATTTCGCTCTTAAAAATTAACCAAGGCATGTATTGACATGATCCAAAAAACAAAATGCTCAGGAGACATGGTTCTGACTGTAAAATTATATTTTAGGAAAATTTACACACGAAATTATTGCGCAGGGTGTTTTAAAGTTAGGGTAAAAAAACAACCCCTCGATTAACCCTGTATAATATGCCAAATACTAAAGTTTATAAAAAACTTAGTTTACGAATTAAAGTTGATATAATTATAGATTATAATTATATACAGTTTGCTAAAAAATTCATGAAAATAGGGCTAAGAATAACAAAAATATAACACTTTAAATTTGACCAAAAATTTCTCCGTTGTTTTTTTTTTGCATCTGACTGTATTTTTTTATTATTAACATCAATAATTGCTAATAAACATTACAGAAACTTCAAAAGAACTTCAGAAGTAGGAACAGTAAGAGATAGCATCACTACTTGTGTAGAAGAGTTTTATTTCGACCGCTATAAAGTATCAATGGTCTTTCGCATGTAACGGAAAATATTTTTTTAATTATTGTTACCAAGTACCGGAAAGAACCGGGAATTAATAATTTCGAGACCCGGTTCTTTGACGTCTCAAAAGAACCCTAATAATGACTTTTTAAATAAAATATGAATTGAAACTTTACAAAAAATAAAAAAAATAACAATTTTATTAAATTTTTAATATCGTACGTTATTGCGTTTAATGAAACAAATCTATATGGATCTCATCTCTGCGCACATTTTCGAAATAACTTTCTGATTTTAATAAACAGATTTGTAGCGAATAAACATTGAAAATTGTTCGGGAATCGGGACTGCTAAGAATTATGCTCGGTTATATTCGATTAAACGAGCATTAAATATTATTTATGGCTCTCGAAAATTGCTACTAATAATTTGTTACGTATACGAGTTTCGTATGGAATTGGACAGTACTAATTGCTAAAACTATTATTAATTACAATAAATTAACTTTTTTGAATTATTTTTATTACGATTGAATCGATAAAAGTACAGGAAATAATAAAATTTTATATTGTGTTTCTTTATGTATAATTATTTTTGCTACCGTATGATCCAATAAAAACGGCGTCAGCGATGGCTATGAAATGAAGATCGCTGTCATCTTAAATGTAAAATTATATGGGAGATGTCATCGATCGTCATTTCATGGCCATCGCTGACGCCGTTTTTATTCGATCATATGGTATTTTTTTACAGAAATAAAGGGTTCAGAAGAAAAACGTAATAAGGGCCATTTTACTAATTTTACAGGAGAGCACTACTGGACGGCTGGCTGCTATCAAGTTCTTTCCGTGTATTCTATATTTCTACTGGGCATATATTATAGGATATTTAATAACTTATTGCTCTGTAGAGTTTATGCATTTTATAGAGACCAGTTAGACCCACTATCATATTATAAAATACTAAAATTTAGAAATTAGCGCTTATAAGCTTTTTCCGCTGGACCATTCAAAACGTACTTAATGCAATTCTTATAATTTGTAACTTTTCCTATAGACGTTTTATAAAAAAAAATAATAATTTTTATTTTGTGAGATTTATAGGAAAAATAAATATTTTATACGAAGATATAGTCTGTCCAACGACAAGATCCTTGACAGTGATAGATGTATCTGTCATTTTAATTTCAAAATAGTTTATTTTATTATACGAAGAAATAAGTTGGTACAACTGGAACGCATAGCAGGAAGTTAATATATTTAAAATTTGACTGACAAGTGATTACTTCAAAATATTGTAAAAAAAACTGTATAAAACTGAAAAAATGTAATCGAGTTATTTTATTTAAAAAAAACGGTATGTGTTTATACAAAACAAACAAGAACAAAACACCACATACCAAAAAATATAAAAAAGAACTAGGTATTTCTTACCTTCAAGCTTCAAGAAACTTCCCGCATTTATTAATTATTGTATTTATCAATATAACTTATGTACCAATACAAATTTGTAATATTCCACAGGAAGAATTAAAACAACATAAATAAAACAATTTTATTAATAATAACACTTACCAAATTACCTTAAAGATTGATTAATTAGCTTTAATCCTATTTTTTTAAACCAGTACCTTTTGACATTATTTTTCTGCAGTACTAAAATCCATTATTTATCTATCGTGTGATGTCGATATTTTATAGCTACTCCAGTTTTTAGTATAATGTTTACTACGATCCTTGTGCCATATACCAGATGCACTTATCTACGACAAGATAGTATACAAACCGGATGGTAACCAGATGGTAACTTTATTGGTGTATAAGACTTTCTGCCTGGGCAACGAGTATTAACTATAAATGACAACAGATGTCCATTCTCCGAGGAGTGGGCATCTACCTCCTACACCTATCCTACCTATCTACCTCATACGCCCTTCCACGGTAGGGGTTTAGCCCTCCGTGCTCTTTGCAGTCGTTCTTGTCAGCTTGTCGTCTTGTCAGCTTGTCAGCTTGTCTCCGTCTGAGTTACCCTTGAGGTTGAAGCTGGAGGATCTGTCTCCATTTTCTCCACCTTTAACTTGGTATCTCCTTAGACCTGATACCGGTTTGTCCCGAATCTATAATAGATGATATATCCCTCTTCCTCTATTGCCTCCTTGGATTTGACGTCAATTACACCGCAAGAGTTAGCCGGTTCACTTCTATAGAGCCCTGCATGTAGAAGTAAGGGAGATGAAAATACAAAGGGTTTCACCCTTATGCCCCCAGTGGCTCCAAATATCCTGAAACTGGTAGAGGCTAGTCTTCTATCTAGCCATGCATCCCTTTCACCTGGTCCCGTCATCATAGGATTTAGGTTTTTGATGATGTTGTCTCCTCTTTGTCTGAGCGGTTAAGCTACGGCCTCCCACACCCTCTGCCCGTGATACATGACCACAGACAATATAGGGTGTCCGGTATGATGGACAGGATAATCCCATCCGCCATCGTTTTAAGTATTGGTGCAACGACACTACAGCCAGGAACAAGACAGTGATATATTCCTTAGAGCCAGCCAGAGGGTTTTCCCCCTAGCACCCCACTAAGAGATTCCTCACCAAACCAAACCAATATACGAGTATTACCTTTTATTACCAAAATTATATTGGCATATGTCGATGTTTTGAAATATAAGAATTTAAAGTTTCAAATAAACTGATTTGGTGAATTGTAGTAGAATTGTGTAATTTTGAAATATTTTTACTTATTTGATATCATACTTTCTGTATATAATAACATGTACCATTTAGGCAGTTATCGAGCCGAATGTTTCGTAAAATAGATATTTAGTAAAATATGAATAAAAGTTCTAAAAATAACGGAAGCAATCCCAAACTCGTTGTGGCACTTTATAGTGCACTCTAAATTTAACCGTGCGTACACAACTAAGCATTGTTTCAAAATTTTAAAATGTTGTTTAACTTTTACTTAAAGTCTACTTCAGTTAAGATTACTTCTTCTAAAGTACCTACTTCTCTTTTCACTCGAATAGTCATGTCTAAAAGGAAGTTGTTATTTGTAGTTTTATAATAGTATTAACTTACGTTTAAAACCAATAGATCAATAAAAAATAAAGCTAACATGCATTTTATGTCTAAGGGAACGTCAGTTAACATTTTTTCAATAGCCCCAATATTTATTTTGAGTAATATTTTTTGATTGCTTTAGGTATAGTTACTTATCCTGTTATTTATTTTTAAATTGTGATATATATTATTTATTTTCCTGATTTTAAAGTTTTTGATCAAAGTAGTCCAAATATATTCCATTAAGAGTCTGTACTTTACTTTTTGATTAAATCATTGTTTAAAAAATCGACCCGTTAAGTTAATCGACGTTAAACAGTGATTAATTGTGGTCACTACTTTTACTACGCACTCATATTTACTTTGATTTGATAATCGGCCATTTATAACAAAAGGCAAACAATCCCACGACTGAAGAATAGTAAATAAATATATTTACGTCATACGTAATAACAGGAGTAATTAAATATGACAATGATAGAAAGAGATAGAGATAAAGAAAATGTTTTTAAAAGAAAAAAGATAAAATAAACAGTATTTTTTCTAGTTATCTGAATTAAGGTTGGCGGCAACCTTTTTTATAATAAATTTTTCGTTAGTATACCTACAGACTGTCTAAAAGCACATTCGAATATTTTGAACATTTTATGTATTTTTTTTCCTTTTTAAATGTATTCGGTCTATTCTAATCAAAAATGTTTAAAAAAGGAAACTAAGTTATTTGTGATTTGGTTTGGTTTGATTTTTTTTGGTAATTGATGAAAATTTTAAGTGCAATATGTGTGCAGAGCAAAAATATCATAAAAAATACTTTAAAAGGCATATGGCATCGAAACACCCAACAGTTTCTTTGTAAGATTTTAATAAAAAAAAAATTATTCCCCTATTTATTCTATTTTTTCTCAAAAATTTTGGGATTGAGCTTCCCAGTTTACAGCGTACCAATTTAAAAATATCAAAATCGCAATCGCAGGTTACAGTCGCAGCGATTTACAAATCACAATCGCAGTTTCAACTGCGATTGGAAAATCGTAGTTTTGCTCATCTCTATATAAACTACTGAATATAACCTACTGAATACATATAAAAATTCATCAAAATCGGTCAAGCCCTTTCGGAGGAGTATGGTAACTAAAACTGTGATTCTAGAATTTTATATATTATATTTAATGGGGTATAATGTATACCTTGTATACCGAACGGCTCTAGTATAGCAAGCTGTACCTTGCTACTCCCAAGGCGTTAAACGCTATATACGGGAGCTATTATTATTATAACGTATACCTAATCATGGTTAAATAAATAACCGATGTTGAAAGTAATCCACAGCTCTGATTAAACGATGATTGCGACTAAATATAATTAAATTTACCATATCCGGGATCGAAATACCGACCCTAAAAATAATCAAACTAATGGTTATGTTATGACTAGACAAATTAGGAGATCAAAATTGAGTTTGAACAAGTTAACAGTCATCGATTTTCGAATCACGTCTTTAGCAACGGCAAATGTAAAATTTGTTCCATTGTTCGCATTGCAGTCGGTCTCGTCTACTATTGCAGAATTGATAAATTATATTACAGTTGGATTGTGGTTTTAATTATCGGATATTCTATAATTAAGTTAATTCGGAAAACAAGGTTGCGATAAGCCCAATTGAGGCTAGAACTGTACTCGCAATATTATTGTTCTGTTATATGCGGGTGTTGTATGCTTTGCAGACCTGTATTAGGAAAATACACAAACCATAAATTACATATTAACTCTTAAAAACACAGTTAAAATAAATGCTTTGACGTTTTGAGCATAATGAAATTCGATTTTCTTATATTTTGTAAATAAGCAAATTAATCTCTTAACCATCTAAGACTAAATTCTCTCCTAACCATCTAATAATTTATTAATATCTTATCAGATTCGCTGATGACATAGTCCTAATTGCTAATAGTCCTGAGGAACTACAAGCACAAATTAATGAACTAAATACAGCCAGCAATAAAGTGGGTCCTAAAATGAATTTAGCAAAAAATAAAGTAATATACAACAAACGAGTAGGAAGAAAAAAACATTCTAATAAAAAACACAATACTGGAAATAGTAGAAGAATATACATATTTAGGACAACTAATATACAGCTCTGGATCTCTACTACCAGAAATTAACAGAAGAATTAAGTTAGCATGGAGTATTTATGGAAGAAACTCAATCAGATTCAAATCTAGAATGCCACTCTATCTAAAGAAGAAAATATTCGACCAATGTGTATATAATATGTGACCAATGTGTACCAGTCATGACCTATGCATGCGAAACCTAGACACTTAAAACGGACATCATAAGAAAATTGCAGGTCGCACAATGCTCAATGAAGCGAAATATGCTGGGAATAACCAGACGAGACCTTAAAAGACCCAGGTAATAGATGTCATCTACAAAGTCAAATCCCTTAAATGGCAATAGGCAGGACACCTGGCAACAAGAACGGACATAGATGGACCACAAAAATTACAGCATGGTACCCACGAGGAATTAAGAGACTTAGAGGAAGAACGAACCTGAGATAGGACTATGATATTAGAAAATTAAAAGGGATTACTTGGACCCGCATAGCCAACAAAGAGCAACAATGGGCCCATCTACAGAGAGAGTATCCAAATATGTGAGAGTGGCTACATCATAATTGGAAATGGTTGCATAAGCTAAAAATTATGATGATGATGAAGGAAATTAAAGGTATACAGATTTATAAATAATAAATTTGTAATAATGTATAATGTAATTTTATTAAATTTAAATTAAACGAGTAAATATATTTTTTAGACAATTTATATATAATTTTATTGATTTAATGCTACTAAAATATACTTCAAGTAATTAAACTATTTTAATCAAATAAATCAAAGTTTACATGGGTCTACTTCCTATCTATGCCTTTTATTTCAATACACTAAATTAAACGGTAGCATTTATTGTAAGTCATAGTCGTACAAGTAACAATTACATTTTTGAAATAAAATAAGTGTCGTAAATTCATAAATTATGAAAACAAAAAGTTTGTTAAATGGCCTCAATAGAGTAAAAGGATTTTATATATATTATTATAGATAAAAAAATTGAATTATTTTTATTATTTTTTCTATTTATTCTATCAAAATACTGCATACAACGATTAGTTAAAATAATTTAATTAGTAATAGCTGAATAACATAAAAGAGAGGTTAATGGAACAAATCAAAATCAAAGAGGTATTTGAATACGTTTCATTGTTCCAATGAAGTTAATTCTTTGAAAAAAAATCGGGGTATTTCGCCACTAAAAGAGACAACGAAAAATAAAAGTTACTTTATGTGAATACCGGAAAAATCAAACGGAAACAAGAACCTATTTAAAATGACTAATTAATAAGGTACTTAATTACATTATTTTATGCCTTATATTTAAAAGTCTAGATATTTCACAAATAAAAAAAATTCACATTTACATAGTACAGTCTATATTTGTTTGTTGTTCAGTGTTGATCGGCTTAGTGTGGGTCAAAATCGAGTGTATTTTGCGTTTTGGAAAATGTTCGTATGCTAATATTGTTTTTCTATGTTTATTATGGTATTGTAAGTTGTGTATATTGAATATTGTCTTCATTGTGATAATTACGCTCTCCTTTACGTCCCGAAACAGCGTTACATCACACAAACCTCGCACCTGAGTGTTTTGTAATATCAATAACTGCACTAGTAATCAACTAAAATACTTAAACATTATGACAAAGCCTCGATTTTAATATTATTTTAATGCGATCAACATGAACTGTAACCATGACGGCGAGTGGAATACATACTTATAATTTCTGATTCCTTCCGTTGAAGCGCTGCGGTCGGAATTTGTTGAAATCAACTGAAATGCACCAAGCCTATAATATTAATTTACTTATCTGAAATAAAGACTATTGTCAGATTTTCAATTTAGATCTACTCGAGTTTATATCAATTTGGGAAGAAATCATGTAAAATATTAAAAAAATGATGTTTTAGACGATGAATCTCTAGGGCGTTAAACTCAATGATTGCACAAAAATACAGTAAAAGGGGTTTATTTGGCGTAAATCGAGAACAATACAAAACAGCTGTTTACACCAGGCGCACGCGGAACAAGTGAATGATCGGCGGCTGACAGGCTTCAGCGAGCATTGTGCGTCGACGGTGGCGCCCTCCCACCGATCGTCGCTGGTCACTTGCCGAACTACGGCCAATACTCGCGATCCCTATTATGCGAGCGACCAGGAGCACGAGTGTTGACTGGTGATGCTAACACGGCCAATCCTGACACTTCGGCGTCCCGACGATCATTGAGGTCCAACAACTCACTCTAAAAATCTATATTTTCATCCAGAGAACCACATTCTTTAACAAACACAACTTGGTTTAACAGAATCAACGACATCGTACTAACGCCGCGCCGCAGGTGACTTAAACAACACGTCACAAGACCGATTATTTACAAATCACAACATTTCAGCCCATAAATTGTCTCAAAACTCAACATAATAAAACAGTTTGATAATCATCTAAACACGACATTGACTCAGAGGCTGAGCCCATTAACATGACCTCGTCGTTTCTAATGCAAAACACGGGTTCAGCGGTTAAGGCGCACCAGCATGGAACAATCGAGACTAGATCAACTCAAAATATCAACTTTAAGTATAACTTAGTACAGTTTAAACACAGATTCAGAGGCTGAATCCTGTGGCATGGCTACGACGTTTCTAATGCAAAACACGAGCTCAGGGGCCAAGGCACTTCAGCATGATCAAAACATTAATATATCAAAACAATTCAACAAAGTTTAATGATACAACACTGAGCCCATTAACATGACCTCGTCGTTTCTAATGCAAAAACACGGGTTCAGCGGTTAAGGCGCACCAGCATGGAACAATCGAGATTAGATCAACTTTAAGTATAACTTAGTACAGTTTAAACACAGATTCAGAGGCTGAATCCTGTGGCATGGCTACGACGTTTCTAATGCAAAACACGAGCTCAGAGGCCAAGGCACTTCAGCATGATCAAAACATTAATATATCAAAACAATTCAACAAAGTTTAATGATACAACACTGAGACCATTAACATGACCTCGTCGTTTCTAATGCAAAACACGGGTTCAGCGGTTAAGGCGCACCAGCATGGAACAATCGAGATTAGATCAACTTTAAGTATAACTTAGTACAGTTTAAACACAGATTCAGAGGCTGAATCCTGTGGCATGGCTACGACGTTTCTAACGCAAAACACGAGCTCAGAGGCCAAGGCATTTCAGCATGATCAAAACATCAATATATCAAAACAATTCAACAAAGTTTAATGATACAACTTTACCTTCACTTTTAAGATTATCTAACTCATTCCAGGCCTCTTGGCATTTTGTAGCTTAGATATTATTTAAAGAAATGAAAGACAACTGCTCTGTCACTTTACTCTTTACTTGACATACTTTACTCTTTGCTCTTCAACTCTTTTTGCCTCTTTACCTTTTTACTTTTCGACGCGTACTTATTTTAGACAGTTTCCCTTAGGGTCACTATTGTAATTATTTCATCATAATTAAAGTTAAGTTATTAAAAACAGCAGTGTACATTAATTCCACACCCGAAAAGACCCTCAACAAGTTGACTCTACAGAACAGGACCACAACAAGTCCCGTACAACCCATCGTAAATCAACAGGCTGCTCACAAATAGGCTGTGACGTTCATTAAACATATTATGAAAATACTTTTAAAATTACCTATTTTCCAAGACGTAATCAAATACTAGCCCTCGACTATAATGAACAAAACATATCGTTGAAAGATCTATTCAAATTATAAACAATACACAAACTATTTTACCTGCAAGTAATGTGGAAAATGCAGATTCTGGTCACCTCTGCCCTAGAGATGGGCAAAAGTAACCGGTTTTTTTGAATAACCGGTATTTTCCTCTAAAATAACCGGTTATTTAAAGGTAGTTTTTTTACCAGTTAACCTAATAACCTTGCATTACGTTCAATAACCAATAGCCGGTTATTTTTAAAAAAAAAATCGTACTTGTTTAAAACAAGTAACAATTAAATATTAGCTGTTTGAATCGTAAATTTCGAAGAAGCGAACGGCACGGATCTTCCCGATATTTTGACGATAACGGGAGATCCCGCTCCCGCTCCCAAAACGAAAATATATGACATCAAACATCAAATGTCAAAATTAAATCAGGCATCAGGCGAACGCTGATAATAATCAAAACAACAGCCGAATGGCCCTGACAGGTCAGGCCGTAAAACAAAGTACTAATGCCATAGACTACTACTAGCCACCAGCTAGCCAAGTGATACGAACCTAACTTCAAATAGATTCTCTAAATTCTATATTTAAATTTTAACCGACTTTAACGGAATTTCAACGGTTCTTCAAAAGTTTTCCATGGTTTCGCCCAGTTTCACCGTAAATATATTTTATTTGTAGTTTGAAGTCTCTCTTGAAGCTTAGACTAAGAATACAAAATTGAAGTTCAAGTAACGAATGAAGATACTCTTTCATTATTTATTCATTCAGTCTCCTTATTTTTCTTTGGTATTTGATTAAAATAACTTGGTTGTAGATTGTAGAACTTGTGAGTTGTGTGGTTTATTTGAACGTTAAGTAATTACTAGTTTTAATATCATATCCATGTCTACTCAAAAAAAATGAGGTTAGCATTTTTATTTAAATTCATTTTGTACATATACATACTTACATTGCTACAATCTCTATTTAATCATGCGATTTAACTAAGTTTATTATCTAAATTTGAAGTAGACCTATGGAGTGTAGAGGTAAGTAAACCTATAGGAAAACTAAATATTTAGTTTTCCTAGGTTAGGTTATTTGAATAACCGGTTAATTTTGTCAAGTTTTTGTTTTTTAAAGATAATTCCGGTTAACCTATAACCGGTTTCTTACCAATAACCGCCCATCTCTACTCTCTACCCCAAATACGTTTAAATAAAATACACGACGGCCTCCCCATAAGAGCAATGAGAGGATTTACGTCCCAGTATTGAAGGAGGACAGAAAATCGAGTCGAATGGTTTCAAGACATAGGTTCATCCTTGTTTAGTCAAACCTCCTACAAACCAAGGATAGACCTATGTAGGAAATGCATTGAAATTCTATAGCCATGCTTCAATATCGGGACAGGAATTTAAGCGGTACCCTCCGTATACTTTATTTTAAACGTATTTGCTCTACCCGGACGCTCGGACTATCATTGTGACGTGCGCGCTAGTTTGGATCAGTCCATTTTGAAGGGGAATCGCCGTGCGCTAGTTGGACTAGTCCATTTTCAAGGGGAGTCGCCGTGCGCTACTTGGATCAGTCCATTTTGAAGAGGAGTCGCACGTGATCCATATTTTTATTGACAAAAACTTTCCTGTATTGCTATTTGTCATGCAATTAGAAAAACTTATTCAGAATTAAAATATAAATGGTGTGGCTGATATTTTAAACCACCATTCTGGTACTAATGTATTTACCAATAATAAACAGATTATTAAAACTTATTCAGACAATTTCAGACTATAAAAACTTAATTAAACTTAAACCGCTATGAAATAATGCAGAAAATACTTGTTTTAATAATAATCATTGTAATATTTCCCTCCTTAACTTTATACAGGCTTCAACTGCTTAATATAAATGCTGTAATGCTCAATCTAAATGCGGCAATGCTTCTTGACTTTTGAGACATGACGCCGTGACTCATTTTCTTTGAAAATTTACTTTATTATTATTATTACTGAACTATTAACTTTTCGTACTCTTTCAAAGCCATAAACAGGCAACCAATACTTTCGATTTGTAAACCTAATTAGAAACTGTGTACTTATCTTATTCAACTGCATCCTCCAAGTTTCACCATGCCACTCAAAAGCTTATTGTGGTGTAAGTTCTATCCCACTTCTGATTTTAGACGATGAATCTCTAGGGCGTTAAACTCAATGATTGCACAAAAATACAGTAAAAGGGGTTTATTTGGCGTAAATCGAGAACAAAATACAAAACAGCTGTTTACGCCAGGCGCACGCGGAACAAGTGAATGATCGGCGGCTGACAGGCTTCAGCGAGCATTGTGCGTCGACGGTGGCGCCCTCCCACCGATCGTCGCTGGTCACTTGCCGAACTACGGCCAATACTCGCGATCTCTATTATGCGAGCGACCAGGAGCGCGAGTGTTGACTGGTGATGCTAACATGATGTATATAGGCTCAGGAGATATCAGTTACTTTTATGACGTCAACCTAGACATGGTTTTTATAATAAACATTATTAATTAAACAATAATCAGTTGTTGTCGCCGTAACGTGATAAATAAATAAATAAATAAATAAATGTTTTTATCGTCAAAAAATTTTACAATTTGTAGACAAAGGTAAAGTAAACAAACAAACAAAAGAGAATACAAAACATTATACAAATAACATTGGCAGTCTGATTGTTTAAAATAAACATTTATAAATGTTTACAATGTCAAATAACAAAAAAATAAAAATAATGGTATTATTTTATTATATGTAAATAATAATATTTACTATTTATAGGGTTCTTGGCTTTTGGTCAATATTAAACTTTTTCTGGGTTTAGGAAGTGTTTATTATATAACTAACGTTTCGGTCCAGTTTTAACCTTTTTCAAAGCCTACAATACGATATTATCAAACTACAACTGTCTAAAAAAAATCAATAAAACTTACCACAAAACGTACATTTCCTTCGTCAAACTTGTATTAAAACATGGATGCATAAAATAACAGGTGATAACACATAACATTTAACTTAAAATTATACTCATACAATATCACCCACATGACACAATAATTAACATATACAGTTTAAAATTTTAATAAATTGTGATGGCCGGCTCAATGTATTTTCTGTGCTGAAGCGTTTCTATTTACAAGATTGGTGTGTATATTCTACTTAGCTTATCGACATCTTTTTTTTCGTTAATTGCATTTTTGTTTTTTTTTAAATTAATTTGAAAAAACGAGAATTCCTTGAAATGATTCAGATACAAAAAAACAAAAATGCAATTAACGAAAAAAAAGATGTCGATAAGCTAAGTAGAATATACACACCAATCTTGTAAATAGAAACGCTTCAGCACAGAAAATACATTGAGCCGGCCATCACAATTTATTAAAATTTTAAACTGTATATGTTAATTATTGTGTCATGTGGGTGATATTGTATGAGTATAATTTTAAGTTAAATGTTATGTGTTATCACCTGTTATTTTATGCATCCATGTTTTAATACAAGTTTGACGAAGGAAATGTACGTTTTGTTGTAAGTTTTATTGATTTTTTTTAGACAGTTGTAGTTTGATAATATCGTATTGTAGGCTTTGAAAAAGGTTAAAACTGGACTGTTATATAATAAACACTTCCTAAACCCAGAAAAAGTTTAATATTGACCAAAAGCCAAGAGCCCTATAAATAAAAAATATATTAGATTGGTCAAAGAAAAGTTAATTAAAAAAAATAATAATATTTATATGTATATTAAAACCAAGTCTATTATTAAATTATAATAGAATAATAATATAGGAAACAAAATATAGAAAAAAATGATTTAAGAAAAATTTGGGAAATTTCAAAATCTTTTTTATAATGCAGAAGAGTATTTACGATATTGGTCCAAACATTGTTAACTTCAAACTATTTTCGAGGCTATCGATGACTACTGACTCTTGAAACTTGACCACCATGAAACTAAATGTTTACAATGTCAAAGAACAAAAAAATAAAAATAAGATTCAAAAATATTTAGTAAGTTTATACCAAATATCAATGACTTCTAGATAAATTTACCTCGATGTCATTGGTGAATATAGTAATAGCAAACATTAGACCAGTGTTTACAAGATCAAATTCTAGTATCAAAATATAAGTCATTTACGGCGTAGAAAGCCTTGTTTAGTAAATAAGATTACAATGCTTTGTGAAATGAAAAAAATGATGTTAAGGATTTGATTTCAAATGGCAAGTGATTGTGCATTTTTTTCGAGTTGTATAATATTGAACTTTTAACTAACTCTGAGCGTTGGGTAGGTAGATAAAGATCTTGCTCCGCGTTCCTGAGTGGATAAGTGTGAAATGGCCTTCCTGGAAAACCTGATACATGCTTACGTATTAGGCAAACGGATTCATATATAAATAAGGAAGGAAGAGTTAATATTATTAATTTTTTAAAAAAGTCCTGGCAATGAGTTCTGCTGTTTAGTCCCAGTGAATATCGAACAGCTTTCTTCTGGAACTTGAAAATGCGGTCAAATTGAGTCGCACAACACGTACCCCAGAATGGAAGGTCATATCTGAGGTGCGACTCAAAAAGTGCATAATAAACAGTTCTAGCCACTGACAAGTTAAGCTCCTTAGAAACAGATCTTAATGCAAAACAGGCAGAGCTTAATTTTTTTGACAAAGCGTCGATATGTACCTATGTCCCATTTCAGAGAATTGTCTACAACAAGCCCTAAGAATTTTACAGATTTTACGATGTCAATGGTGGTGTTGTTATGTACAAAAGGCTGCAGCAAGTTTTTATACGACAAAGCTTTAGTTTTAGAAATGTTGAGACTCAGGAGGCTCGAATCGCACCAAGATTTAATGGTGATTAAGTCATTTGATATAATCCTATGAAGTGCCGTGACGTCCTTGTTACTCCAAGTGAAGCTAGTGTCATCCGCAAAAAAGACATGTTTTTTCCACTGATGTTTATGTTAGCAATGTCGTTAATAAAAAGAAGAAACAAAATAGGGCCTAGTACTAAGCCTTGTGGTACTCCACATCCTATTGGCTTGTTAGAAGACAACGTGGTATCCACAAGTTGACTTCTGTTGCTCAGATACGACTTAAATTCGAGAGAGACTTCGACTAATTCGAGAGATGTTCCCCTGTACCCATAGTGCTGCAGTTTATTAATTAGGATCTTATGATTTACACAGTTGAACGCCTTAGAAAAATCACAGAAAATTGTTGCTGTAGAATGATGGTTATTTAGGCTGGAGTAAACTTTATTAAGGAGCGAAAACATAGCGTCATTTGTGGACTTGTTGCTTAGAAATCCAAATTGATGTTCAGTAAGTATTTTGTACTTAAACAGAAAAGATACCAGCCTTCTTTTAACCAACCTTTCTATGATCTTAGATAGTGCTGCAGAAAGGAAGGAGTGCAATTGGGTAATAGAAGCTTGATCTTTGTCTCCTCCTTTATGTAGAGGAATGATTATCATTAGAGAAATATGAAAGTGGATCCTGAGAAGGACATATGGTATTAGTTAAATTTTTCACTACATTTACAAAGTAATCGTTAAGGTTTTCAGGTGAGGTAGAGATATTGCTAGACAAAGAAGCTTTGTTTCTCAAATCATTCACAATAGACCATGTTTCTTTACCAACATTACCAGAATTGGCGATTCTCTTATTATAATAAAGCTCCATAGCGGCTCTTATAGTTATATGATAAATTTTTCTGTATAATTTTACGTAATTGTGGAAGAAGATACTGTTTAAGAATTTTAAGGCGGAGTTCGTAAACTATTTAACTACGTAATTGTCGATGGCGCCGATCATCAAGACAAACATAAAAAGATGTATGCAGAAGAGAGCGGGTTAGTCAGAGATTGTGGTAGTCAACTGTCAAGAGTAAGTTGTCATCGATAGCCTCGAAAAAAGTTTGAAATTAGCGATGTTCGGAGCAATATCGTAAGTTCTCTTCTGCATTCTAAAAAAGATCTTGAAATTTCGCAAATTTTTCTTAAATCAATTTTTTCTATATTTTGTTTCCTATATTATTATTCTATTATAATTTAATAATAGACTTGGTTTTAATATACATATAAATAGTTGGAAAACCTCCAATGCCAGTTCGCGACACTATAGCCAAATATCTCTCTCTGTTTTTAGTTTAAATAGAGACTTTCATACAAATATCCTAAATATTTGTCGAGATACTGTTTTGTAAACTCAGTCTGCATATAGACAAAGAAATGTAAGGATTTACCTTTCCTCTATTCTTTTATTGATTCATCCGAAACGATAACGGCCATTAGTTGGTAAAATTGCCCGTTTAAAATTGCCGGAGCCAGTAAAGGGGAAACAACAAACTAGTTTTCGACGAACGATAAAACCTGAAATATTGCTCGTAGCGAATTAAATTTTGACGGCTCATCGATGCCGAAACGCATAGATTAAAGCGGTCTCTATATTTTCATTTCCGCAATCAGACGGAGTCTAATATTCCTTCTCTTGCTGCTACGTGTGCGAGGCTTTATCAAGCAGAAAATAAAACGCTAATGTGAATTTTGAACCTGGTCATATTGTCTGTATTTTCTAATTTATACAACTATGACATTTTGGATCATGCGTTACTAAGTGAACCATAAAACTAAACATTCTGAACTACATTTATAATAGAATATACAGGGTGAGTTTCCTACGATGTTCTCTATGGGTATCTTCGAAACTACTGGAGATAAAGAGCCGGTTAAATGGGAAAAGAATTGCAGTTTTGTGGGGTCATAAATTTTCAGCCTTTCAGATTTATGAAAAAGTTCATGGCTTACTAGATATTTTGAAAAAAAACAAATTTCGGCTATTTTGAAAATTGTCCCTAATTCTATTATAAGCTATTTTAGACAAAAAGTTTTCAGATAAAAGTTGTAGATAATCACATCCTTAATGAGATCGTGTCCTCTGTTTTTTTTCTAAAGCCTGTCATTTTTGACATATCACACAAACATATGTTTTTCTTAAATGGAAACCATAGTTGGCCATGACTTCATAAAAAGCGGCATTTTTAAGCTTTTTAGCGATATAAGCTATAATATGTTTTCTTCGAAAAATTACTGAGTTATAGCCAATTCTTATCATTTTTAAACAATTTCACTTAGTTAGCCATGGAAACAAGTTCAATCGCCGTTACTCTCAGAAATGTGATGCTGTCACATTCAAACTTTGTAAATTAAAATAAACAAAAATTGTAAATATGAATTTCTCAAATGAAGAAAAGCGTGTAGATACTCCCGCATCAATAGAGTGTTTTCAAAATGACTTTCATTATGCCCCCCCCCCCCGCATAATGAAAGAAATGTTATTGATATCATAATAATAAACTCATGGATAGGAAGAGGTGGACTAATTGCATTGGCCTCCTCGATCACCTGACCTATCCATTTTAGATTTTTTATGCGGTATGGTTAAAAATAAGGTTTACAAAAGAACTTATGAATTAAGGGAGGCACTCGAAGTGGCGGTACGAGAGAAGTTTAATTAAGTCAACCGGTCCTTTTGTGAGAATAGGTAATAATTCAGTTTTAAAAAGATGTAACTCTCAAAACAATAAACATTTTCTAAAATAACTTAAAGTGTATGCAGTGACTGCAGCGATATTACTTTTTTTTAGTTTTTAAGTTTTAGTTTGTGTAATCTAAATTCTAAAGAACCGTTTAGTAATATATTCTGACTTTTTATAAGTTATAAATCACAAAAGAATAAGAATGCCATGCAATCTAAGTAAAATTAGTCGAGAAAGATAAGAATTGGCTATAACTAAATTTAACTTTTCTAACAAGTCTTGAAAATCGTTCTCTAAAAAACATAACATTCACCGGTCAACGTATCCTCGAAAATGTATGGTCAAGAAAAGTTGAACCAATAATCTTACACGCTTTTCTTCATTTGAAAAATTCATATTTACAATTTTTGTTTACTTTAATTTACAAAGTTTGGATGTGGCAGCTTCACATTTATAAGAGCAAAGACGATTGTTTCTATGGCTAACTAAGTGAAATTATTTAAAAATGATAAGAATTTGCTATAACTCGATAATTTTTCGAAAAAAACATATTATAGCTTATATCGCTGAAAAGCTTAAAAATGGCACTTTTTATAAAGTCATTGCCAACTATGGTTTCCATTTAAAAAAACATATGTTTGTGTCAAATGTCAAAAATGACAGGCTTTAGAAAAAAACGGAAGACACAATCTCATTCAGGATGTGATTATCTACAACTTTTATCTGAAAACTTTTTGTCTAAAATAGCTTATAATTAGGGACAATTTTTAAAATAGCCAAAATTTGTTTTTTTCGAAATATCTAGTAAGCCATGAACTTTTTCAAAAATCTGAAAGGCGCATATTTATGACCTCACAAAACTGCAATTCTTTCCCCGTTTAACCGACTCTCTTTCTCCAGTAGTTTCCGAGATACCCATAGAGAACATCGTAGGAAACTCACCCTGTATAAACAAGGATAATAGGTAGACAATGATTCAATACTGAATTATTGTCTACTACATTCAAAGAAAACTAAACATGTGATTTCTAACGTTTGACCACACAAAATGGTGTTCATTAGACCATTTTTGTTTCACCAATATAAGACTTTCCACATATGGTATCTGATCTGATGTACATGATTTTTTTAACAAAACTTTTTGGTTTTGTTTTCTTTAGGACTGATGTTAAAATCTTAATATATTACTAGCTTTGAGGACATTTTAATAATAAAAAAATGTCTATCTTTTATTGCCAAAATATTAAACGAAATACAAACCCCAAATCATAAACAGAATACACACAACGATAACGATACACAATATACAGGGTAGTCCGAACTGTATTCCGGAAACTTCGGCAGCATATTCTGCAGATAAAAATAAATAAAAAAGTTCGTATAAATGTATGTCTTAAAATGCTAGTTTCGGAGATACAGGGTGTAGAAATTTCATTTTTATTTCGATATTCTCCAAATAATTTCTGAAGTAACTTCAATATTTGGATGAAAATTGGTTTCCGGTAGTTTTTTGACATGAGAAATTTGACTTTGATGTTAAAATGACTCCTATTTATAGGGGCGCCTATAAATAGGAGACACCTACACGTGTTTTAACTGTTTTGAAAAGTAATAACTTTTCGTCCGTACCTGTATAAAACTACTGAGTGAAAAAATATATATACATCTCCGTGACATTTTATGTAAAAAATGTCTCTTGGTAAAAATCGCTACGAGCAACCGTTCTCAAGATACTTAGAATGGAGATAGTCAATACATGCCATTATTGACAAAAAAAATAAACATTCAATGGATATTTATTTGACTGAAATAATAAATTTGGAAAATGTTTATTTTTTTAAATTAATCATAATTTTTTCTGTGAAAACCCGTATGCGCCACTTACATATTATGCGAGTGTTATGCCCTCTACAAGTAGGAGTTGATTTTCATGTCAGTATGAAGATGAAAATCAAATTTCTCATGTCAAAAAATCCCAGACACCAATTTTCATCCAAATAATGACGTTACTTCATAAATTATTTGGAAAAAATCGAAATAAAAATGAAACTTTTATGCCCTGTATCGCCGAAATTATGCAATTTAGAACATACATTTATACGACCTTTTTTACTTATTTTTATCTGCAGAATATGCTGCCGAAGTTTCCGGAATACAGTTCGGACCACCCTGTATATAACTTACAATTCCATGCATACGTTTCGGAAAAAAATGATAGGAAAACAATATAACATACGAACATCTTTCAAAACACAAAATACACTTAGATCCATTTTAACACACATTAAACCAATGAATGTCCGAATTAAAGAACTAAAGATAATTAATTAAAGATTATTTAATTAACTAAATTAACTAAATTAAAGATTATTTAAGAAAGGGTACGTACTATCTAAGATTTGTCAGTATTCATGAGACACAGGGCACAGAGTAGATTTTAACAATGCAAAAATTATAATGAAAGAAGCGATAGCCTCTAAAAAAAATCAAAGAGGCTTTTTTAATACAATCTAATAAAAATAAATGTATTGCTCATGCATCTGTAAATGTCAGTAATGTATGGCAATCGCTTGTTTAATTTTAAAGAACATAACATAAATAAACATAACATATGTAAAAATTAAAAATAATCATACAGAAAGTTTGAAGCTCTTTGGTGTTACCTTAGTAAGAAATTGTTATCAGGTAGTGTTTGTTAATTTTGAAGTTTAACTTGATATAAGGTTATTTTAACAGAACGTCAACGGTTTTTATAGACGTATTTGTTTAAAAAAAAACCGCAAGTATCCTCGAATAGTTGCATTTAGATATTTTTTTCAATACTTTTTTTTGTTCATCGTATCCGTCGGGACGTTAAGCATTTTTTTGTCTGTTATGCAAATTTGTTTATTAGTAAACCACTGCTGACAATCCGGTGTTTAACCATAGTAATTTTCTTTTATTTTTAATATAAAATTCAATTGAAGTGATTAAAAAGTACTCCCTCAATACAAAAAGAAATGCAACAAAGTTACAATTAAGAAATAAATAATAAATCAAATTCAATACAAATTTCACTGGTTTGAAATGACTCGTAGAAAATTGTGACGTCACCTATCAGCATTTGACTGAATAGTTGACAGAGGGCGCGAGCCTCTGAAGAATAATAATATTATGGCGTGTCTAGTTCTCTGCTACCGTATTTACACCATATATCTTAAAATCACGTTAGATTTGGTTTTCTATTTTTATTAAGATCTTTAAAAAATACGTTTTTATGTAGGATTATTCTTTAGAAATTAAAACTTAAATTTTTGTAATTAACAGGTTACTCCCATTTTTATCGAAGCACTAAACACTACCAAAGTTGTTCGGATGTTCGAGGCATTCGAGGGTTCGAGGTTAGATTTGTATTTTGTGGATTTTCTTGTGATAATATACCTACATACATTGATCCTTTTACACCGGCGATTTCGGCACTATTGAACCGATTATCTCGTTTTAATAACTTGTGCACCATAAAAATGTCTACCCTGGGAAGATTGTTAGACGTAGCTTTTACAAACTTCTTCATACTGATAACACTATATCTAGGTTAAACGAGCACAAAAAGGAAAGAAAAAAAACAATGTAAAATACAAAACGCTTCAACTAAAAATCAAAATTCCACTCAAAAACAACCAAACATAAACAACACTGACTGACATTTGACATTGACATTAATAACGACACATGTTAAACCCCTTCGACGCCGGCCACCAGAGTCTCTGGTGGCAAACCATGACACTTTTGATAGGTGACGTCAGAGATTGCAAAAGTGTAAATTTGAAATTCTTAATATTGATTAATTTTTTTAAAAAAATGGGATGAAATTGAAGTACAATTAAAAAATACGGGTGTCATAAAATTGTATGAAGATCAATTATTTGCAATAAAAAAACTATGGTCAAACCCCGGATTAGTCTCCGTTGGAATAAAGCCAGTAGTGTTTACATAAAATAACTATTTTATTTTGTAGATTTTCTTACAGCGGCAAAATACCCATAAGACTCTTTTTTTGAAGAGATTTTAATATTATACTATTGAGAAGAGAGAAATAATATTCATCGATATTCCTCAAAATATTTTCTCCCTTCTTGTAATTATTACTTTATTTATTAAAAGATAAAATTGATTATTATAAAACGAGAAAATGTTATACCTTTTTCACATTGCAATAATTAAAATCCCATTCTGCTTTAAAACTGCGACCTAATTTTGCCCCCTTTATAAAATCCTTTCATCGTCGTCTGATAAATATTGCATATCCTTCGGAAATTTTCTCAGTTCTTCGCGATTATTGATGGTTTTATGTAAATTTAAATCTCGTCAAAGAACATTATTTTCAAAGATCGGTTCGGTAATGTGCAGTAAAAAGGGACCAAAGCCTTACGTTCAATTTCCGCAGCTCTTGACTTGAGAAACGAAAGGATTTTCTCTTCTTTTTTCGTTCTCCTTACTCTTTTTCGTGTCTCTTTATGATTTCGTTAATGGGCTCATAATAGGGATGCACGATACTTCCATTAAGATTGATATTGTGTATTGATTAAAATTGTGCTAGAACGTATCAGTCAAGTAAAACAATGGATTATAAAAAATTGTGCGCGCACTATGTATCGGACAATTCTCACTGTTCCTAATATGGCTGCTTTTAAGCACTCGTTGGTAAGCTTTGGGATTAATTCCGTATTCTTTGTAAAATCTCTATGAATAAGTCCATTGGCAGAGATTACAAAAGGTAAAAACTTGGCTTTATTGAGCTGAATTCTTTTTAATTATTCATATGCAAGATCTTGATACTTCTGTATTTTTTCTGTTGCGGTTTTTTGAAGATTCTGGTCTAATGGTACGGCCACATCAATTATGAAGCATTCTTTCTTGTCCTTGTTTATCCAGAGTATATCTGGTTTATTATGTAATACTATTTTATCTGTTAAAATAAGTGTATCCCACAGTTCTAAATGGATTATTTGAAGTAAAAATTTTATTAATTAATTTTAATTATTAGCAAATTTTAATTAAACAGCTATTAAATTGAAAGATATGAAGAACATGTTTGAAAAAGTGTAGTTTGAAATGTTGAAAAAGTAATATATTAAAAATTAATAAATAATTTGATTCACTTTCACAAAATTTGTATTAAAATACCCGTCTGTCCCTTTGAGGACTCCATTCGGGTACCTCTATCCACGTGCCGAGTATGGTTCCAATTATTAAAATATTACATTAATAATTGGAATAACATAATTATGCCGAATTCGAACCACATTTTTCTTCAATATCAAATCCTTAGTCCCACCCTGATGAAGATGTAAATTATACTTGCCTCGTCTAGCCGTACCGTGCAACTCTTCCACCTCCAACCCACAGTTCTGCCGCTTGCGTACTGGAACGGTAGAACAAAGTAATGCTTCAATATAGTCTGGTTACGAAAGCAGCGTGTTGAGGCTACCGCTTCGGGAGCAATGGGCCGTTTGATCGAACCCCGACAGAGGTAGAATTTTTTTTATCTTCTACAGCAGTTTTTATTTTTTTATTTATTTAGAGCTGTGGGTAACAGCGATCAAAATACGCCGCAGGAGTATTTTGATTGCGTTGGTTATGTGTATTTTGATTGCGTTGGTTAGTCTCTGGTGTAAGTTTTTTTTGTTATGGATTGCACCGCGGAATACTCGATCGATTTTGTAGAACTGTTATATATATTATTATAATTTGTACGTTTTTGAAATTTAGGTTAAATTATTCTATTATTACTTAAGAATTTACTCTCAAAAGTTACAAGTTTATAATAAAAGACAAGAAAATAACCCACGATTTAAATTTGGGGGGAACTGTGGGTTGCAGTTAGATAGTGGCACGGTACGGCTAGACACAAGTGTAAACGATACGTCGTATCCAACTTTGAAGGGTGGGACCGTGTGTACCGTTGCTTACATAGCCTGCCCACGAAATTTGGTCGCGATCGGACGACATCAACTTTTACTAACTGTCACAGTGACACTTGTCGTACACGGTTCAGTTGGCCTTGATCCAATCCGGATGATTTTTTTGCCATTGATTATGGGGTTTCATAGTGCACGAAACGTCGTCAAAATATCATAAAAAGATGGGTCCACCTTTTCATGATATTTGGAGTCATCAGCCCCCTAGCTCACATAGGGCCAGAGTTACGACGTTCCAAGGACCCATCTCAACTTCCTCATTGGCTTATCACTTTATCGGATAGCTACCACTTTTCGTCTCGCGTGTCATCTCGCTAGCTCATGTGTCTCGTCCTTGAATTTTTATTACCAGCGCGCAGCGCGCGTAAAGAAATTTCACATCAAGAAAGCTTCGCTTGGTATCAGGAACGGATGTGGAAGGAAAATAGTAACGTGCCATGCATCACCAACTCACTACCAGGTTTCGACTTACCAAGGAAAACCTGGTGCACGCTAACCAGAATTAACGCAGCTAGAAGAACGCAGCATGGCAGATGCGCCTATACTTTACACAAATGGGGAAAGAATACAAGCCCCTCCTGCGAGTGCGGCAAAGATCAAACCGTCAAACATATCGTGAGGGAATGCCCTGAACGTCTTATAACGGCAGACCAGAAGATTTCCTATTGGCAACTCCAGAATCAATAGATTATATAAATTTGTTAAATGTCCGTTTCTATTTGTTTTTCTTTTTGTCATATATGTACTTTGTGTCTTAATATGGCCATACGCTAAATAAGATTCGATCGATTCGAATCGATTAAGGACTGTTACATTTTGGATAGCTGTATAGAAATTTCATATTTTTTAAATAGTATTTTCAAAAATTAATTCTATTCTGAAAAATGAATACAAAGCTTTGACTACTAGCGTGAAGTTTATCTTGTGATACAGCTGTGCTGTATCTTTTCTAGGTTTAATTTGTTATAACACGATATCATATACTGAGATGCCCGAATTTATTTCACCTAGTCAAATTATAAAGAAATAAAAGTTTTACAGTTACTGAAATAGTAAAGATATTAAGTTTTTAAAATAAAATGGTATTCATGCATTTATAAATTATGCAAATGAGAAATGTGTAAAATGGCCTTGCGGGTAGTAAAAATGTTTTATTTTAAAGATAGAGAAGATATAGCTAGAAAAGGAGTGAACACTCCACTAACTGAACCAGAACCGTTCTGCTTTCCAAGCGGAAACCAACTTAAAGCGGAACTCAAGAATCCGGAAGAATCCATCCGTAACCTGATATGGGAATCCTCCAATGGTCTAAGATAGTTTTTGAGAACTTACGACAGAGGAAAATCAAAGATTTTCCTTGATTTAAGTAAGAACAATCTTCATATTTTGATGGAGTTTTTAACAGACTACTATCTCCTCAACGTATAATTCAGTAGATTGAAGCTTAGAAACAACGGCGAATGCAGATTCTGTGGGGAAAATGGGAAAACACCAAAACACCTTATTACTCAGTGCGCCGGGACGACTGTTTGTGTCATAAACTTTGGTACGGCTGAAAAGTAAAGTAAAGTAAAGATTTCAGTTAACATCTCCTTTTTGCTGCCAGGGCTAATCTGAACGGGGCCTACTTTGTTTACGCGGAATCCGAACCGCGGTTCTCGGTCATATCATGGTCAAAGGCCTACCGACTTATGAAGTGTCTAAATCAACTCTTACTCACGAGATATCCGATTTCATCCGGCCGCGAACATAGCAGTGTGTATCAATAGATTTTACACTTTTCCCTTGAACAACAGCACGATACAGAGTTTCGAACCGGTCACCCGTCCATCCACCAGTATTGCCTTACGTCGCTTAACTTCGGTGTTCTAATGGGAACCGGTGTTTCAACGTAGCTAAGCCGTTGCTAAGTACGGCTGATGGAAATGGAGATGGAGAGCTGACCTCTGAGGAGCTCTTTCAGATACTAGCTTTTGTCAAAGCCCTGAGACTGTATGACGAGTTATAACTCGTTATAACTCAAGGTAACTCAATCTGTAAGGTCGCGTTAATTAACCCTCCTCCAAAACATTCTAAGAAAAGATAGAGAAACAATAACTATAAATAAAATTTACTGGCATTAATTATAATATTTTTTAAAGATATATATTTATAAAAAAAATCTGATACAGTACAAATGTTCCTTTAGTGTCTTTGTCAAAAATTCACAGTCCTTTACAAAGATGCAACCGGGGGGGCATTGAAAATGATGCATAAAAACGTAAAAATATGATTAGTGTTAATATGAGTGTATTACATACATATGTTTAAATAACGAACTTAACAAAAAACAACAGATTTAAAGATTCACTGAAAAAGTAGTAATGTTAACATTAAATAAAACATTATCAATAATAATTATGCGATCGCACCTATCCGTAAAACAAACAAGCAAAAAAACAAAATAACATACAAAACATCAGGTTAACATGATGACAGATCATGATCGATGACAGATAAAGAATTCTTACGGAAAGTTACACTTTACGATATAATTTTTTAACTGTTAAAGGCAAACCCCATTTAAACACAAAACTTTTTAATACCTACTATTGTATCTAAAAGATTTTTTTTTAAATTACTAAATTCTTAGCCATGCTTCTATTTTTCTTGGCTGTTGTGCTTCACGTCACAGATTAACAGGCCCACGTTTGCACCACAAGGCGATGCTGCAGACCACTAGGTAGACCGATCGTAGAAATTTATATTATATAACTTGTAGTCAATCTATACAAATATTTTCAAAAACTTTTTTCTTTTAAAATGTGATCAGATTTTGTAAAAAGTACAAGTCAAAATCGCAAAACTTAAATTTGATATGAGTTTCTCAGTTTTTAACTAATATAGTGGCGAATTACAAAAATGCCTTTTCAATGAAAATTAATCAGTTAAATAAAATAATTTAATAAATTACTAGCTTTTTCCCGCGACTACGTTCGCGTTACACCTCGAATCGTTCATGCATTGATTTAAATAATTTTTACTTCTTTATAGAAAGCTAGTGAGCATAGATGTTTTTTATTTTTTTTTATTTATTAAGAGCGCTAATACTCTATAGGTTATTTTTTATTCTTTGAAGGATAATTAAGGAAGATACATTTAGTTATGATGTCACTAAATAAACCCTTGTATAAAATTTTATACTGTCTGGTTTATAATGTTATAGTATTGCATTTTCGTACAGCAAACTTTCATTCCCTATTCTACTCCCTAAGTGTATAAATTTCATAAATTCGCTTTATCTTTGTGCCAATTTTTATGTGTATAATCCAGAGGTCACCAAGTTTTATATAAATTTTTACTAACTTTACCCATTTCGTTGATGAATTTCAAAAATTTCTTCTAATTCTTTTTGTAGGATTTCATTCTTCTAGACCAAATAGTAAGGAATTTTCATACAACAAACTGTTCCGACATAATTTTACTCTCTAAGAGGATGAATTGCCTAAAATCGCTTTGTGTAGCTAATTCACTAATGTCGTTTAAACGAACATTTGTGCTAATATTTTTGTATCTAAAGCTGGCGGTATGAACTCACTCCTAAAATATCTAAAAACTTAATATATAATCTAACTGACACACCACTGACAATGACAAATAATTTATTTCTGGAGGTATTGTGTTTAGGTGTTTTTCGGGTATGCTTTAGTATTTAGTCGTTTTACACAAAGAAATAGCCATTAAGCACTATAAAAATACTTCATAACAAATCTACACATATATACCTTTCATTTAAAAAAAAGAATCATCAAGATTGGTGAAGCGGTTTTGGCGTGATGGATGCAACAAAAAAAAACCTTTGAGGTTTTATATATGTATGGATTAAGTATTTTTCCAACTTATTTTACTTTGCAAATTTTTGTAAATATTCAGACTCGCCAATATCGTAGTCCACCGTGTCCAGCCTGTTTAGCCAAACGTAGGCCGATTCCTCTTCGGCGGCGTCGTGACCCTGGCCGATGGAAGAGTCTTGAAGACGCTCATCCGTGCATAGGAACAAGTTGACTGCGTAGCGTATTGCGTATTAATCGATTCTGAAACTTTCTATCTCGTGTATAACATGTTACGCAAGTTTATTATTTTAATCTCGATTTTAATAGATAAATGTGTGAAATGCCACCTGAATATCTTCCGCCATGACATGTTTTTACTTTTTTGTTATGGTAAAGTGATTTGTATAAACTTTATTCAATAACGTATATTTTCCTCCATTTGTGGTTTTTTAATTTTAAGCGAAAATTAAGTATAACATTTAAGGAAAAAGAAACACTGTAATATTTAAAAGAATAAGAAGAAATTGGTCTTATTTTGAAAGGAAAATATAGAAAAAACTCTTTCTATAGAAAAAGTCTTTATACTAACCAGAATCCGGTGACATATACGCGATCTCACCGGAAACATTACTTATTACTTCGCATAACTTGAAGAATATCTACTTTTAATAATGAACACTTCAGAAATACACCAGTAAAAACATTTATTATTTGAGATTAAAACTAGAATTAAATTATAAATATTAGTTACCTATGTTGTTATAGCTTTTATAGGCCTGTTTAACGACTTAAAAAGTTACCTAGCGAAAAAATCTGTGCGCGTACCAACCACTATTGTTACAGGTTAATTCGTTAAAGAAATATGTTACCCAAATTAAAAACGATAAAATTTTAATGGTATTACTTGTGCATTATTGGCCTTATAATGCAATTAGTTGGAATTATATCTTCTTTAAATATAATTAGACTTTTTAACGACTTTTAAGTTACCTAGGAAAAAATCTGTGCACGTACCTACCAGTATTGTTACAGGTTAATTCGTGAAACAAATGTGTTACATATTATTCGTGGTATTAGTGGTATTATATTGGAATCAGCTTGGCATTAGTGGGGCATTATATGAGAAATTTTTGAAAAAATTACATTAGATTTTTATTAAAGACGCTGGGTAATTAAAACATTGACTAATAAAGCTTGTCCACTTTAAATAAGGGGTCACGAAATATCCTCCTTGGAGTGTTTGGGTTAAGGGGTGTATAATAAATTAATCGTTGTTTTATAATAAAAACCATAAAACATTTATTTGTGAGTAAAAATAATGCAATGGTTGGATATCTCTCCTTTATAATTAGGTGACTAAAAATACACTAAAATAATAATTAGAAAAAAAATCTTGTACTTATTTAGTAATTACGTCAATATTAATTAATTGACTTTCTAGTCTATTTTAATTTATGTACAAATATATTATTAAATTTTAAGCATTAAGTAATAAAACACTTTGTGCCCTCTTATATCGTAAGAGGTTACGAAATATACTCCTGGTTACACCCCTTACAGAAAACAGTGTAAGGGGTGTAAATAAATTGTATAATTACTGTTTTTTATAATAAAAACTATAAAACATTTCTTATTTGTGAGATTAAAAAAAAACAATGCATTGGTTAAAATAAGTACATTCAATACATATGTATGTGTTATAACATAATATAGCCATTACTATTATACTATTATTATTAAAATAATATGTGTGTAACATATTTCTTTAACGAATTAACCTGTAACAGACATTTATATGCCCAGTATATTTTTGTTTAACAAACCAATCAGAAAAAAATCCAAAACCTACCGTTATAGGAGGTATAAGATGATTAAAACTTATATAATGACAACTACTTATCGGATAACAAATTAATTACTACTGTCAGCTAGTTCAGTTACTGTCTAGGTAGAATATACCTAGAGTACCTACACCTACCTATGATGTAGGTAGATTAAAGCTTATTTTGACGTTACCTCTCACTTCGGTGTCACAAGCTGAATTTTTCAGGGATGGAAGTACAGTACATTTGCAGTACATGATATGGGGACCCTTATTCCGAAAGTAGTACAAAATTAGACCGGGTAAAAGGCACTATCATCAAAAATCGATATATTAATACCACCGTATAGAGAAAACAAATACTTATTTTTTGATCCAGTACACAATAAAGTCTTCGTATGGAGTAATTTTTTATAATTATTTACAAAAAAACATTTCCATTAGCGCTTATGACCAAAAAAAACTTTAAACATGAATAATCATTTCAATCATGTGAAAATTTGGTTTAAAAATAGATTTTTTTTAATATAACTTTCATTTAACGAAAAACGAAGGCCTAAATGAAAAAAAGAAACAATTTAAAAGTTTCGCTTATGTTTTGACAAGGTATCAAAGCAAACCCCATATTTTTTGCTTTTAAACTAAGAAAGATATATCAATAAACAATTAGCGATGTAATGGTTTTTGCGCGCGCTGGCCGACTGCCGCCGCTGCGCCGAGATTTCCTATACCCTTGTATATATGACGTCATGGTGTTTCAAATGTAGCATTTTAATTCGATTTGGGCTCCCTTATATAGGATAACAGAAACATTTTCAATGTTAAAAAAGAAACAATTTAAAATTTTCGCTTATGTCTTGACAAGGTATCAAAGCAAACCCCATATTTTTTGCTTTTAAACTAATAAAGATATATCAATAAACAATTAGCGATGTAATGGTTTTTGCGCGCGCTGGCCGACTGCCACCGCTGCGCCGAGATTTCCTATATCCTTGTATATATGACGTCATGGTGTGGCAAATGTAGCATTTTAATTCGATTTGGGCTCCCTTATATAGGATAACAGAAACATTTTCAATGTTAATATTTGATGACTTTATAGGGATTTATTTTTTTTAATTCTTATTTCTAAGTATCAGTCCTGTAACAGACCAAAAAAAATAATACAAAGCCTTATGAGTTAAAAAAATCTATTTTTTCTTTTTTTCTGCGTCCTTTCATTCTTCTCGTTGTTCTTTTTCGATTCTTTACGCCAACATTAATAAGTCTCAAGATGGAAAACTTGTTGAGTTTCCCCGTAATTGTTTAAAAGTTTACCTTCCGAAAATAAAATAATGATCTTGGAATATGTTTTGTCCTTAGGTTAGGTGGGTAGATTTTTTTTACTTTTATGAACAATACTATGGTTGTTGTCGAGATAGATAATTGGGATAACTTATAAGTATTATTTTTGTTAAAAAATATAATAATAAAAATAGATACACTCACCGGCACGAAAAACGGACACCTTAAAACTTGATGCAATTTAAAGTTTAAGCTTATGTTAAGCAATATGTAGCTAAATTAATTGACTTTCTAGTGTCCTTTTCTGAATTAAAAATGAAAATTTCCATCTGACAATTATACGATTCAAAACAAAATGTTTGAACACCTTGTGAAATATGCTAATATTAACAAAATTAATATATTATTATATAATATATTTATTAATAATATATAAAATGTTTTTAAAAAACACCTTGTAAATATGCTGCCTTGTGAAAAAATGCTATTAGTGACTGCACTGTACTTCGTGCACACGTAAATCTGTTAGCGACATAATTTTGATCTCTAACAATTAAAGGAACTACAGAGGATACAACATAGGGACTTAAAACCATCTCTGCTAGAGTAACTGCCCAACAGCCAACAGAAAATAACAATAACAATAATAATATAATATAATTTTTCAATAACAGTAATAAATCTGTTGACTGGGACTGGACTGTGATATAGATCTGTTGACTAGGACCAAAATGCCATGGTTTTAATGTAAAAAATACGGAAAAATGTAAGTGTCTTCTTCAAAAGCGATTATATCTAAAAATAAAGCTATTAAGATAAAACAAAAATTAAACTATCGAGAAAAGCTGCACCTAGATGGTAAAATTATTTTTTTGCTTTTTTTTAACATATTCCATAGTGTTACAAACTTTCACCAAAATATCAACATCGGCAGGATATTCTGCAGATAAAAATAAGTAAAAAAGTTCGTAAAAATGTATGTCCTAAAATCGCCTAAAATGCTTAGTACCTGTATAAAACTACTTTGTGAAAAAATATACATTTCCGTGATTTTTTAGGTAGAAAAGTCTCTTGGTAAAAATCGCTACCAGCCACCGTTCTCAAGAAATTTAGAATGGAAATAGTCAATATATACTGACTATGATAATGACTGAATATGTCATTATTGACAAAAAATAAACACGTTGAATAGATAGATTTGACTGAAATAATAAATTTGGAAAATTTTTATATTTTTTTAATTAATCATAATTTTTTCTCTAAGGTGCCCGGTGGCGTAGAGGTACAGGCTCTCGTCTACCAATCTCAAGGTAGTGAGTTCGAATCATCAGCCGACTAATAGTTTGGGCACCTAGGTCGACTCAGCCTTAAATGAGTACTTGGGATTCACAATCCTGTGGTAATAATAAGCGGTTGAAGCGTAGTGCTAGCCACATTACCTTCCTTGTACACCGAACGGCTCTAGTATGGCAAGTACCTTGCTACTTCCAAGGCGTCAAACGCTATATACGGCAGCTATTATTATTATTATAATTTTTTCTGCGAAAAAATGATGATAAAACAGTTTCTGTTGAACTGTTGGCACAAAAACATTTCAAATTTATGATTTCAGTCTAACACCTAGTTAGTCAACAAGTTTAATTTGTGTCAATGATGGCAGGTATTGATAATTTCGATTCCAAATATCTCGAGTACCATTACTCGTAGCGATTTTTACCAAAAGACCTTTTTTACGTAAAAAACACCGCAAATGTATATTTTTTTATTCAGTAGTTTTATACAGATACTATACAGATAATAAGATAGTTAAAAATATGTTGGTGGCGCCCTTTACAAGTAGGAGTGATATTGACATCAAAATCATATTTCCCATTTCAAAAAACTGTCGAAATAAAATAAAATTTATACACCCGGATCTCCGAAACTAACCATTTTAGGATATACATTTATACGAACTTTTTTACTTATTTTTACCTGCAGAATATGCTGCCGAAGTTTTCGGAACACAGTTCGGACCACTCTGTATATGTATAAAACTTTAAAATATATCAAAATTTTAAGGTGCCCGTTTTTTGTTTTGGTTGGTTAGGTTTAGTTTTGGTTAAAATTTTGATGTATTTTAAAGTTTTATATATACCGGGTGGTCCGAACTGTATTCCGGAAACTTCGGCAGCATATTCTGCAGATAAAAATTCGAATAAAAAGGGACTTTTAATTTAACTTATAATTATTTATTAGAATATAAAACAGGAAATATAAAGATCCATTACCCTATGTAGAACTAAAGATGCTTTATGGAGGTATTTACTGAAACAGACGCTCAGATTTCTAGTAAATACTAAAGCCTCTCCGAAATCGATCGTCCTTCGAAAAAGAAAGAATGACGTGAAATGATGGTGTTAGCGCCCAGCAGCTACGTACCCCAGCTCCCTATTAGTAGTAATTACGTCCACGGGCACGCCAAACTCTAAATCCACATCAATCAAGTCAGAGACGTTAATTCCAGCGAGCTAAAGCCGGGAGAGGTGCAACAAAAAGGAACGTATTGCCTAGATCAGCGACGCAATCGATTGTTCTGTGGATGGATTTGAGTTTCACTTAGTAATCCAGATTCAAAGTAGAGAGGATAAAGTTTACTTTGAACATTATGGTCAGCAAATTTTGTCTCCAATTTTATTTATGAAGTACAATTTTAACATAATACATTTAAAATTGTAACCCGCCGTGCTTGGATGTTTGTTTTTTATTGTTAACCCAGATTAACAATAAAAACGAAACAACCAATCATGGCGCGTCTCGATGAATTTCAAGAAACGTGGGAACTAATTTTTATTACACGGGCTTATATTTATCGTGCTATTTTGTGAAATAACACGAGGCAATCAAGGTCAAACGTTGTTTTGGCTTCAGAAAAATAACTAAGCATGAAAAAACTATAATAGATATAAAAGATATGAAAACAGTTACCGACGGTAAATTAACTTGGCTTTTCCTCGAAGGTTACACAAGAATATTTAGTTTTAATCATCGTGTAATAGTATTAATTACAATATAGAAAAAAAAAATAAAATAAAACAGTGACTAACTAGCGGTCCACCATTTATCGGCTTATAATCCACCTAATACTATTATCACAGTATTACTCCTCATGAATAAAATATACACAAAATTATTTAAAAAATCGTCTAATTATTTATTATTTCTGGTTATGGTAAAGTGACATTTATATTGTAGTCTGTAGCAAAGTTTAGTTTACGAATTTGGTTTTGTTTATCTAGTTTTAATGGGCTTTTTCACAAAAAATAAGATACCCAATTCAAGGACACAAAATCCGAAATAGAATATTTTCAATATATTTATCAAAAAAAAATAGTTCCATGACATTGAATAATTTTTTATAGGCCCTCAAAATTGCTTTAATTTGAAATAATTTTAAAGTGCCAATTGATAACGTATGAAAAATACGCCCAATCGCATTGCAGAACCGTGCTCGTGCGCTAGAACTGGCAACATTGCGATTTGATTTGACGTGTTGAATAATAAATTTGAGGTTATTTTTTTTGTTTACCCCGTTTGTGTAAGCTTGTAATCAAATTTTAAGTTTTA
The DNA here is from genome assembly GCF_002938485.1 of Sitophilus oryzae. Taxonomy (NCBI): domain Eukaryota; kingdom Metazoa; phylum Arthropoda; class Insecta; order Coleoptera; family Curculionidae; genus Sitophilus; species Sitophilus oryzae. The sequence goes on along the minus strand of NW_022147420.1, from coordinate 110,918 downwards.
AATTGTTATTTTTTGCTATGTAAACAAATAAATAATGTTAAGCATGACAACCGATGCCGATCGATACACAAATGTCATTGCGTAGGACCCTTAGGTGTGAAAGTGCGGATTTTTATTCTGGGCTTTTTTGTTTTTATTTATTTTCAGAACAACTTCAAGTTTTTCGAAAGTAAGATAGCAGAAAATTCCACAATTAGTTGCATCATTCAATTATGCGATTCCAAAATATAGTGAAAGAGCCCATTGCCTAAATCCCTGCATAATAAATACTAGTTGAATGGATTTATATCAAAACATCCTGGGTGCTAATAAAAGTATCGTTTACAGATTTCTCTTAAGAATAATAAAAGAACATTGCTTTTAAATAATGTCCGTGGACCATACTTTTGTTGAAACCGGGTCAATTAATAATTTTCCCAAGCGGATATATTGATAATGTTACCAGTATTACTCATCAAGCAATACCACTGTTATATTAATCAATTAAAGCCGTAAACAAACATATCATATACAATTTTATACAGGGTGTCCCAGGCTGAGCGTGCATTAGAAGTTTCTAGAGAACTACAACATCTAGCTCGGAGATTTTTTGCACATCATAGTTTCACAACGAGATCTATCGATTAAAAATATTTTCAAAATGGCGGCACTTCCGGAAATACCGGAAGTTGACAGCAACTTTCTTATTTTAAATGGGTGCCCCTATTTTTTATTACGTTCTTAAATTCTCTGTAAAGTTTTATGAATCTTGATATTAAACACTCTATATCTAACATTGACCGCTTTTGAGAAAAAAAAAATTAAAATTTTTGAATCAAAAAAACTGCCTGTCAAAAATATGTGTATAGCCTAAACGTTAAATTTAGTGATTACCACAGCCACTGTGCCATAAAGAGAAAACATGTGGCTATCTATTTCAAAGATTAAATTGTTTCAATGTCATATAATAATGGCCGCAGCTGTCATAGAATTGAGCGATTAAAAAATTATCATAAATCATTTTTTTCAAAAGGGAACCCAGTTTTTTATTTCGCTAGTTAAAAGGCTTTTTAATTCGATACTTTTTAACTATACCTCTTCCTATACCTAAAATAAATCGTTTTTAAGTTATTTAAGATTTAGTTTTAAAGCGTATATTTTTTTTTGATTTTAACTAGTAGCCTATGACTTTAAACGTCAAGTGATGTAAAACAATAGATCTGGCCATATCATATTGTGATGCTTTGTTCAAGAAGCAGCATCATTTTCGAGCTAACTTTGCGCTGAGTTTTCTGTCATACGGAATATTATTAATAATATCAACTATTGGATAGATATCACTAAAGAGCAAAAATACGAGATATATTTTTATAAATACACTTTTTAAATTCTTAAGCAGGCAGTATTTATACTATAGGGAATTCAAATAATTCGTTTATTAACAGATGGAAATAAATTGTCTGACCGTTTGACACTTAATGTCAAAGGAAGCTAGATAAAATCAAGAAAAATATAAGTTTTCAAACAAAATTTTAAATAACTTAAAAACGATTTATTTTAGGTATAGGAACATGTATAGTTAAAAAGTAATGAATTGAAAAACCGCTTTATTAGTAAAATAAAAAAAGTGGGCTTCCATTTGAAAAACATTATTTATGATAATTTTTTAATCATTCAACTCCATGACAGCTACCGCCATTATTCTATGACATTTGAACAATTTAATTTTTGAAATAGATAGCCACATGTCTTCTCTTTATGTCACAGTGGTAATCACTAAATTTGACTTTTAGGCTATACAGATTTTAACAGGTAGACACAGGTAACACATTTTTTGACAGGTAGTTTTTTTTGTCCAAAAATTTTTAATATTTTTTTTCTCAAAAACGGTTAATGTTACATATAGAGTATTTAACATCAATATTCATATAATTTTACAGAGAATTTAAGTATACAATAAAACATGGGGGTACCCATTTAAAATAAGAAACTTGCTGTCAACTTCCGGTATTTCCGGAAGTGCAGCCATATTGAAAATATTTTTAATAGATAGATCTCCTTGCGAAACAATGATGTGCAAAAAATCTCCGATCTAGATATTGTAGTTCTTTAGAAACTTCTAATGCACGCTCAGCCTGGGGGACACCCTGTATACTAATTCATAAAATTAAATCATAAAAATATTGTAATTATATTCCTGCAGTTTAAGTGAAAAGTTTTGTTCCTAAATATTTACTGTTTTTTACGCGTAATAAATAGTCTTTTGCCTGTATCAAATGGGTTTTTACGTGTAATAAATAGTTTTTTAAGCTTAAAAATAGTTCTTTTGTGTGTAACAAATAGTTTTAGATGCGTATAAAAATAGATTTTTACGCGTAAAAATGTTTTTTTACGTGTGTTAGTTTTATTTTCGTAAAATAAAAAAAAATAATACTATGATTCACTTTCACAAAATTTGTATTAAAATATCAATACTTTTAATAAACACGTGGACTGATTACAAATACAGGTCGCGTCACTACGTACTTCTAAGCCATAGTCTGTCCTTACCACTTTTTGTTACCACTAGCTCCTGTGTTACGGCCGTCTCGCTAGCTCGTGTGTCACGGCTTAGAATTTGTACCCCCAGCGGGCGCAAAGAAGTTTCACTTCAAAAAGAAAACTTCAAAAATTGTGTAAAGTAAAAGTAAAGATTTCAGTTAACGTCTCCTTTTTGCTGGCAGGGCTAATCTGGACGGGGCCTAGTTTGTTTACGCGGAATCCAAACCGCGGTCCTCGGCCATATCATGGTCAATGGCCTACCGACTTAGAAAGTGTATAAATCAATTCTTACTCACGAGATGTCCGATCTCATTCGGCCTCGAACCGGCGTGACTGAGCAGTGTGTATCAATAGATTTTACACTTTTCCCTTGGACAAGAACACGATACAGAGTTTCGAACCGGTCACCCGTTCATCCACCAGTATCGCCTTACGTTAAATTGTGTGTCTGGATAACTTATGCTTCACGGGGTTTCGTTTAAAAATAATCAACATGATTAATGAAATAATGGCAGATTTGTAGAATTGTGTGTCAGATAAATGGTATTGATCTAATTATCTGTTACTAAGTGTTACATAATATAAAATTTGTTTATTAGCAGGATCATAAATTTGAACTGCATAGACTGTAGTAAATCACGACAGCCCTAAATCTCTACTTGAATTATACGTCAAGAGGTATGTTTAGCGTGTTTATCTTCTGACATAACACGTGTATATTAATTTTGTGTTAATTACAGTTCAAGGGTATCAGTGAATTATCTCGGTAACAATATTACTATGCACTGAAAAATAGTAATAGGTAATATTATACAGGGTGGTCTCAATTATATTCGGGAAACTTCAGCAGAATATTCTGCAGATGAAAAAGTTCGTGTAAATATATGACCTAAAATAATTCTTTTCGAAGATACAGGGTGTAGAAATTTCATTTTTGTTTTGATTTTTGCAATATAACTTCTGAACTAATGCAGATATTTGGATGAAAATTGGAGCATCATTCTGCGGATAAAAATAAGTAAAAAGTTCGGATAAATGTTTGTTCTAAAATGCGTCGTTTAGGAGATACAAGAGTGTAGAAGTGTCATTTTTATTTCGTTTTTTTCTATATAATTTCTGAACTCAAGTCGATATTTGGATGAAAATTGGTATCTGTGAGTTTTTTAATATAAGAATCGGATTTCGATGTTAATAGGATTCCTGCTTGTAGGAGACGCAATCCTACATATATTTTAACTGGTTTGATTAAAAGAAAATATGTAAAATTGGGCAACGCCGTACCGGTCAAGCTTAATCACGCGACTAAAAGTTTATTTGATATGATCTATACATTTGATATGATCTTTTACATTTTATACAGAGTCGTAAATAAGTGCTACTACCTATGTTGCCATATTATCAAGAAATTATGTTTTTTAACTAAAAACTAAAAAAATCCAAAAATTTGTTCAAAAAATTCCAAATTTTTCCAGGAAAGTAGTTTTTTTTCCACGAAAGTAAGTTTCCACCAAACTCATAATCGTGTTTCTATTATGGTCGAAATATACTATCCCTAAAAATATTTGCACTTATTTCGAGACTCACCCTGTATATATATGTTCAGTTGAGGTTTTAGGGGTCTTTAAATTTCATTATATTATGGGTAACCATTTTGATGCTTTATATTTCACTGTTTATTAAACACACAAAGGGAGGTTCTCTATATTTACTTGCACCAAATAAAAGTGTATCCGATAATGCGGATATTCGCGTATATACCTACATAGAGAAGGTGGCTTTTTGTTTCAACTAATTCTCTGTGTAATTTACCATTCTGCAGCGGTGGTTTGCTTAATTGGATTAACATGTTCGAAATTCAGAGATTATTAACTCCGTAATTGTGTTTCTGGTTCTCACATCAAAGCCCAACAAAGAACCGCGGTTATACGATTCAATAAATACCAACCAACAATTTTTCCCTCATTTATCTATACGAATATGTATTTATATAAATAATTATTAGTAATAATATATTTCAAACATTTGAAGACCTCGATGATTATTTACTATACAGGGCGGTCCAAATTGTGTTCGGAAAACCTCAACAGCATATTCTACCGATAAAAATAGGTAAGAAATTTTGTATAAATTTATGTCCTAAAATATTTCGGAGACACAGGGTGTAAAAGTTTCATTTTTATTTAGATTTTTTTTAAATCATTTTTAAATTAAATAAAAAATTTGAACTAAAAATTTAAATAATTAACTAAATTTAATTATTAAATTCTTACTTATTTGGATGAAAATTGGTGTCTGGGTGTTTTTTTTACATGAGAAATTTGATTTCGAAGTATGTAGGATTGCGTCTCCTACATACTTTTTAATTGGTTTGAAGAGTAATAACTTTTCATGTGTACCGGAAAAAGTATAGAGTAAAATATTAAAAAAGTATAGAGGAAAGAGTGATAATACCTGCTTATATTATGAAACCTCTCTTTTGTTATGAAACTACAGATGACATCTGCACCTACTAACTTGGACTCTGTAGTTATCTAGGGATGCCTCAAAATGCTTAGAATATATGCCGTGTCGCTAGTTTAGCCATAAACGGTTCATGTGCTGATCGCAGGTTTCTTAAAGTTTTTTTACCAAGAGTATTGTACAATAATTCTAACTTATCTAGTGATAAGTAAGTTTCGAGTGTTTTAGTAGTTCAATATAGGGTTTATTCATAATGATTTGTTAAAGAAATATCATTGTTTCTCGTTAAAAATATTAAGTAACAATTTTCAATAGCATGTGCTGTTATATTACGGACCCTCTTTACTGCTGGTATTGGTATTATCATATTCGGACTCAATTATTTCCGAAAAAAAGTCTCCAATAAGAAGTTCCCTTCGGAAAATACGGTACAGTATTTCTATTTACATTAATGCTATTGTAGCCGTACGAGAATTTTTTTTAATGCTATAGTTGCAATTTTTAAATTGTCGATGAATGTTGATGAAAATAAAAATGATATTTTTGTATTTCAAACCTTGTGTATTGTTTTCAATCATATATTTCGTCTATGTTTATATTTTTATAAAAATATTGATAAATTTTTGGGGGTCCATAATATCAGCATATTTTTTCCGCGCGAAAATTGCACTTCGATTAAAATTGGTACTTTCCTCCAGCGTACCTAGCTTTCTTGATGTTAATTTTTTTATACAGTAAGTAACAATCATTAAACAACGAACTTCCTCATGTATCCGAACTTCCTTCCTGTATGTATGTTTTTGTTGTTAATAGAAAAATAAAAATATTGCGTAGGAAAAAAAATGGTGTTCCATATTACCAACCTCTACATTTCCACCGTTTTTTTACGTATAAAAGTTCTCTTGGTAAAAATTGCTAAGACGAATAACTATCTATTCAATACCGGGTGCGTTCCAAAAGTGGCTCACCCCTAAAACTTTTTTATTTTTACAGATAAATAAACGAGATTTGGTATGTAGTATATGACATAACTTAGGATTGATTTACGTATTCAATTGTTTTCGATGACTTCTGTTTCACCGGAAATGACTACAACTTTTGATTTTTAAATAGCACCCTCGGTATTTTTTTACTTTATTCGATAGAAAATGACACTCGAATGACATATCATATGTCAACTTTTGACATATTCGCTCAAAAACAAATTGTATTTTAAATTTCAATCTATGGTGCCATGGCTGTGTTAAAAACATAGTGTTTAATAAACAGTGAATTATAAAGCATGAAAATGGTTACCCATAATATAATGAAATTTGAAGACCCCTAAAACCTCAACTAAACATATACATACAGGGTGAGTCTCGAAATAAGTGCAAATATTTTTAGGGATAGTATATTTTGACCATATTAGAAACACGATTATGAGTTTGCTTTCGTGGAAATTTTTTTTAAAAAATTTGGAATTTATTGAACAAATTTTTGTATTTTTTTAGTTTTTAGTTAAAATACATAATTTCTTGATAATATGGCAACATAGGTAGTAGATTAAATTTACAAGCAAGAAGACCCCGAAAAGATCCAGTCGTTCTCAAAATTTTAGCAAAAAATATTTTTTTTTGGAAATTTTCAAAATAAAATAACTCGGGTATTTTGGATTTATTTGAAATACGGCAAAGAGAAAATATGTTTCCTTCATCGAGATCTACCAGCCCTGAAAATATAATATTTGCACTTATTTAAGACTCTGTCTAGACCCTGTATAGATCATATCAAATAAAATTTTAGTCGCGTGATTAAGCTGGACCGGTACAGCGTTGCTCACTTTTACATATTTTCTTTTAATCAAACTAGTTAAAAAGTATGTAGCATTGCGTCTCCTACAAGCAGGAATCCTATTAACATCGAAATCCGAATCTTATATTAAAAAACTTACAGGCACCAATTTTCATCCAAATATCGACTTGAGTTCAGAAATTATATAGCAAAATCGAAATAAAAATGATACTTCTACACTCCTGTATCTCCTAAACGAAGCATTTTAGAACAAACATTTATCCGAACTTTTTACTTATTTTTATCCGCATAATGATGCTCCAATTTTTATCCAAATATCTGCATTAGTTGAGAAGTTATTTTGGAAAAATCAAAACAAAAATGAAATTTCTATACCCTGTATCTTCGAAAAGAATTATTTTAGGTCATAAATTTATACGAATTTTTTCATCTGCAGAATATGCTGCTGAAGTTTCCCGAATACAATTGAGACCATCCTGTATAATATGCCCTATTATTATTTTTCAGTGCATAGTAATATTGTTACCGAAATAATTCACTGATACCCTTGAACTGTAATTAACACAAAATTACAGACCGGTACAGCGTTGCCCACTTTTACATATTCTCATTTAATCAAATAATTTTAGGAAACAACAACAAACTAATTATAAATTATATAAACATTTATTATTTACATTATTAAAACTCACCTTCTCAACAGCACTTATAAGGGACATAAAAGGCTATTACTACCATTTTCCTGCTCAAACTATTATAATAAGGTTGTGATGAGCTTTTTGCAACGACTATTAAGCTATCTTGTATACTTCGCTCTAAAAGAGGCTCCAAAAAGAACAATGTTTGACTGCAAGGTCTGCTATTAAACATTTTTAAGCTTAAAGTATCACAACACCATTTATTTAAACCAAAAACTTGTAATACAAAACTAAAGTGTCAAAACGAATGACAATGTCAGGAAATAAATAAATGTCTACCTAACCTAACTTGACATTTTTTACAGCAAAGCTATTACCTGAATCCCCAGCGGGAAATTTAAATTCCAGTTAGTCAGCCCCATAGATAAAAGACTTATACTATTAAATAGATAGGCAACTTATAATACATTTCAATTTTATTATACAAGGGCGCCTCTGGTAGACGGAGGAAGAAATACTAATGGAAGAGAGGGGTGCGGGGAAGGGGGGTTGTTTTAGTTAATTAAAAATAAATTTAGACATACATGTAAGAACACTTTGTGTGCTTTTAATTAGGTCGAACATATTATAAACGATAAATCAACTGAATTAAAAGCATACAAAGTGTTCTTATATGTCGGATATTAATTAAAAAATATATTAAAAATGCTAGAAATAGTATATATTAAGTTGTTACAGTTATAATTTAATCTTTGGTGGTTTTCAGCAAATAGCAGGCAGTTTTACATAATTTTCCTCCCTTTGAAGTGAATTGGAAACGGCTAGGTATATAATTTTGGTGTAGGCAAGATTCCCAGTTTGTTTCCGTTTGGGACCTGAAATAATCAAAACAAATTAAATCAGATGTAATTATCTGCTGATCATAAAAAAAAACGCGCGTCCTTAATTCCTTACATGCACCGTAAAAAAATTAAATAACTGCTCTGCAAGTAGCATTTATTAGCAGTACTAATTTAAAAAATCTATAACTGTAAGTAGATATGTTTAATTTACTTACCATTGTATCCTTCGGAAACCAGGTGTACGACAATTAAACTCCATGATAAAAAATAATTAAGAGTTATTACAAAACACAAATTGTCCCACCATTTTTAAAAAACATTGTCTAAAACAGAATACTGGCAAAAAATCTGAAGGAATTTAATTTTACAATAATTCGACAAATCAAACCGTAAAATCACAACAAAAGCGTCTCTGAGTGACAGTTAAAAATCAAATTTTATTATTGTCAGATATTGACATTTGCATTGTTAATATTGACAGTTTTAATAATTTGCGCCTCTGCATCTTGGAGGAAAAACTATTTTTAATGAACTGTCATTTCCATTTAAGTTTCCCAGCCTGGTCAGCCCGTCGCCGAATATGTCCAGGCAACAATCAATTAAAAATCGGTCTCTCAATTACGTAACTAAAAGTTTACTTTAATATCGTTTATAGTATTAAATTATGTTATTAAATATGTTTTTATATGTGCACATAATATAAGTTTCATAAAACAAGATAACCCCTAACCTGAGCGCTCAATAAATATTTAATATCCTAAATCTAATACTTATAAGTTCTAATTAAATCCAAGCGAACTATAAGTTTTTAATCCGGCGTCTCAGAGGGGGCCGTTAAAATGTTTTCATTAGAAGTGGCTCATTTGCGATCTAAATATTGCACTATCTACTCTCTGGAGAGGCCCACTTAAGAACTCCAAAGCTCCCCGGATGAGGGTTTTCAAAATATTCATTCTATCGATCGCAGTTGGCGGTTTGGTTCTCGTGGCTCTAACCCAATAATTTTAGATTAAATTTAATAAAACAATAAGAACAAATTGGTAGGTTGAAGTTTTGACGCAGATAGGTTTTACTTGATGGAAAAACCACAAAATTTCATCCAGTTTAACATATTGAATTATATGACTTTTTTGCATTTACACACCTAATTTGTACTTTTTAACTAAGAATATAGTTCAGTAAATAAGGACACAAAAAGGCCCAAGTCTCGGCATAATTCGTCGACCTAGACTTTTTAGGCGGATTGTGGGTTCAAGTTTCGTTTAGCCGAAATCAGTTACATAGAATATCGGTTTATACGATGAGTCTATACAAGAAAACTAGCACTACATAATTTGATTTTTGCCGCGGAAATTCTTTGTTTTTGAGAAAACTCGAATTTTTTATTTTTCCCATTATTAACTAAAATTTAAAAAGCGTTTTCACTTTACGGTGTTTTTAATAGTTTTTTTCATTATAGCATGACGTAAAAACATTTAATATAATGATGTAAACTAATTTTTATTCGAAAATATATTTTTATCACAATAATTTTCATTGATTTTTCCGGGTTTAGAAGTGCCGAAATGTGATAGGAAGTTTTATTAAAATGTGATTAAACAATACTTCAAACTTTCTGAGATTGCTTAAAGAGACTCTAAGAACAACTGTTAGAAAAAGTATTGACAAATAAGCTATTATTAGTGAAAATATGAATAAGTTTGTAAAAAACTGAAAATTTTTGGGTTAAGGAAAGTTTGTCCGGTTTTTTTATTAGCATAAAATATGATAACAATTCAAACAAGTTCCAAAATGTGATAGCTGTTGATTCTACTTTTTAAATGAACTTTCAGTCATCAAAAAATATTAAATTTTAGCCGAGTTATTAAACCATTTGTCCTAACAATCCATGATACCCTATCTTCGGAGCCGTTAAGACTTGGAGAAAAAATTCAGGAATCTTCGACACGGAATATCTCGAAAACGACTAATTTGACGTAAAAAATTATAAGGACTATTTTTGTAGGTAGTTACCTACAAAAATCGTAGGTCCTAGCTTCATTTTTTATTCCAAGAAAATAATTGTAAATTGCATATTTTGGCAGATATTTGCGAAAAACTGATTTTTAGGCCATTTGAGACCATTTTTTTTCGGCCAAAGCTGGCAGAGCACGGTGTTATATTTTTTACCCCTAAATCTACTTCCGAAAAGGTACACAATCCGCCTAAAAAGTCCCGGTCGACAAATTAGGCCGTGGTTTCAACCTTCATTTACTGGACTAATATTATTAGTGACTGTTATTTATAGTTTTTTATATATCTAAAGTGATTGTGCCATGTAAAAGGTTTAACGTAAAAGATTATTGAAAATTCTGAAGTTATTGGGCAACTAAAGAAAAAATAAAGTGGGACGAATGTAAGTAACACGATTCGTTGATAGTGGCTTTTTATATAAATAAATAGTTAAGCGTTATTTACTACTGGAACAGTGGCGGCTTAACCATGAAGTCAAATGGCCCCCCCCCCCAAAAAAAATTAGGAGAAAATCAGAAAAACTAAGAAATTTAAATTATACTTTTTGTAAATCACTTTTTTCATCCTAAAATATTCAAAACTATTCTCAATTTATCCAATTTTCGCTTGAAAACATGTTATTTTAACTATTTTCTCTACTGCCGGTCAAAATTTCATTTTATCCTTCGTTCCCGCTATGTTTTACACGTATTAAACTCCAAGTGCCGCGGCTCGTGACGCCAACAAGGTAAGGTATACTACGTATAGAAAATATAATGGGTTCAGGTGCGATAGATATTATATATATAGTTGATTAAGGATAGATAGTTGATTAAGGAATATCAAGTGCATTATTTCTATATAAATATATTATAGGATTTCAGTCATATCGCTATAAAAAATTCGCGGTTTGGGCAGTTTGGGTGTTTATAAAAACTCAAATTATAAAACAGCCTAGGCTTTTCGATCGTTTATCGCGTATCGCGTATAATGTTTGGTTTAGTCAATATAAATCAATATTTAAATTTTTAATATTGAAAAAAAAAATAGTTTTAGTTGTCGTAGCTTTGTTGTAGCCGAGGGTTTGAGATGCAGCGCGAAATTTGTGTAGGTAATAATTCATAATTTTCTGGTTCTGGATAAATGATGAACTTTTGACTGATTCTGGAATAGATATTTTCAAATAGACAACATATTGTGTTTAGTTTGTAAAATCGTACTGTTAAAAGAAAACAATTGCTTAAATTTCAAAAAACGTTTAGAGAAAGAATTGACTTAAAATATAAAAAAATGTGAAATTAAACTTAGAAATGTGTATGTGTATACAGGGTGAGTCTTAAATAAATGCAAATGTTTTTAGGGGTGGCATAATTTAACCCCAAAAACACGATTATGAAGGTTTTCGCGAATTTTTTTTTTAAATTCGCAATTTTTTGAAATAAAATTTGGAAATTTCTTAGTTTTTATTTAAAAAACATAATTTGTTGATAATATTATGGCAACATAGGTAGTAAACTAAATTGACATGAAAGAAAATCCAGAAAAGATCCAATGGTTCTTAAAATTTTTAACAAAAAATATTATTTTTGGAAATATTCAAAGTAAAATAAGTCGGTTATTTTGGATTTATTTGAAAAACGGCAAAGAGAAAATATATTTCTTTTCTCGAGATCTACCAGTCCTGAAAATATTTGCACTTATTTTAGACTCACCCTGTATATGTATTTATATTTTTGTGACATTATTATTTAAGTGTCTTTTAAATCCTACCGTGGACAATTTGTGTAAAGAACATTGACTGGGTTTTTAGTGAAATGGCACTAGCGAATGGCGCGAATGGCACTAGTGAAAGTTTTACAACGCAACGATTCAGTCATAAAAAGGATCACTAACACTTATCAAGTGTCAACTACAAAACTTTAAAAAAAATATATAATATATTAAATTATATTTTGATCTCTTAGAAATTAATGAAAAAACCTCTTTTCAAATTATATTAACTCTCAATTTGTCTCTTTTGTTCATAAATAATTTAGTTGGAGATGTGCATCTGTGCCTCTCATCCATAAAAGCATATTAAATCATAAAACTCCTCGTCACATAAAAGACCAACTCTTGCTAAAATGCTAGATGCTCTGTTGTATATACATACATAGTTGTGTACCAGTTAAAAGCTTTGGATATGTTCGTAGAGTAGTAGCATTATTTTTATTTTATAACTTTGTTGGAGTTTTAAAGTGTAGGTATATTCAGGTTTATTTAGAGAGTACTAAACAATCATAACGACAAATTTTATTATTTCTTGGATTTAGAGTTTGGTATAAGTTAAATGATTAATTATTTTTAATAGAATATACAAAGTGGTCCGAATTATATTCGGGAAACAAAGTTAGTATTAATTTAACTTCTAAAATGCTTCGTTTTAGAAATACAGGGTGTAGAAATTTTATTTTTAGTTCGGATTTTTCCAGATAATTTCTGAAATAATGTCAGTATTTTGATAAGAAAATTATGTCAGGGTGTGTTGTGACATGAGAAATTTGATTTCGATGTCAATATGACTTTTACTTGTACAGGGCCCGCCGCCACCTATATATTTTTAACTAGCTCGAAGATTAATAATATCTTTTCGTCTGTACTTGTATAAAACTACTAAGTGAAAAAATATAAATTTCTGCCTCTTTTACGTAAATAAGATCCTTGGTAAAAATCGCTACGAGTAATGGTTCTCAAAATCTTTGGAATCGAAATAGGCAATACATATCATAATTGACAAAAATTATAAATGTTGACTGGGTAGTTATTAATCTGAAATAATAAATTTTGTTTAATAGAACTGTTGTATCGTATTTTTTTATAGAAAAATTCATGACTGGCTTAAAAAATAAATAGTTCGCAGATTTATTATTTCAGTCAAATAACTATCTAGTGAACCTGTTTATTTTTTGTCAATAATAATATGTATTGACTATTTCCATTCTAAATATCTTAAAAACCATTACGTGTAACGACTTTACCAAGAGATTTTTACGTAAAAAATGGCTTTATACAGGTACAGACGAAAAGTTATTACTCTTAAAACCAGTTAAAATACATGTAGGTGGCGCTCTCTACAAGTATAAGAGTCATATTGACATCGAAATCGAATTTCTCATGTCAAAAAACAACGAGACATCAAATTTCATGCAAATATAGACTTTAGTTCAAAAATGATTAAAAACAAAGAAATAAAAATGAGACTTCTACACTCTGTATCTCCTAAACGAATCATTTTAGGACATACATTTATATAAACTTTTTTACTTATTTTTATCTAATACAATTCAGACTACCCTGTATAATATCTAATGTTTAAGAAATTTCAGGCATCACAAAGTCCATAAAGCAATGTGTATGTTTTAACTAAAGTGCGTAAGGCAGAAAACCTAAGTTACAGTCGTGAACTAAAGAATTGATATTCTTAAATTTAAATGGATAGGTTAATTATCGAAAACTCATAAAACATCCGAGCCGTAAAAAATAGGGTGACACTCTAAGATGGAACCATAATATTAGTCTAGAGACAAAATATTGAAACACGGCGCAACTGAAGAACAAACATACAATATATGTATTACTTAGTTATCAGTCAAATGGAGCTGCATATGATTCTAATGGCAGAAAAAGACACATTTAAAAATGGCCGGTGAATCATAAATTAACAAATTATGCAAGTAGAACGGAATTTTGATATATTTCAACTTTTATTGTTTGCAAAACTGTGTTACGGGATTTTAAAATTAGTGATTGGTACTGATGCTAAAACAAATTATCGATTGGAAGATGTTAGCAAATTATGTCAATTCACTGACAACATTTTTTTGGCTTTTCCTTTTCAACATTTTTAACTTTATTATTTGTTAAATTGAAATATTTTCAATTTTGAATCTTATATGTTTTCAGTAGGACTATAGTGTTCAACATGCAAAAAGGAATCTGACATAATCACGGGATATTTTCATTACAAAAATTTTAATTAATTAACAAGGTTAGAAATTGAATGAATCGGCAAAGTAGCTTGTAAAAGTAATAAAAAAAGGAATAATATGATAAGTCCTTATAACAGTACATTTCGGTTTTTAAATTTATGAAAATACGTAGATGTAGAACTTCTTATTATGAACTGATTATTATGAATTTCAAATGTATTTTATAGTATGTATATATCGGTAAGGTGCCCGGTGGCGTAGAGGTACAGGCTCTCGTCTACCAATCTCAAGGTGTTGGTTCGATTCCCACACCCGGCATTTCATCAGCTGACTATTTTTATTAAAATAAAAATAGTTTGGGTACCTAGGTCGACTCAGCCTTAAATGAGTACTTGGGATTCACAATCCTGAGGTAATAATAGGCGGTTGAAGCGTAGTGCTAGTCACATTGCGATCGCATAATTATTATTGATAATGTTTTATTTAATTTTAACATTACTACTTTTTCAGTGAATCTTTAAATCTGTTGTTTTTTGTTAAGTTCGTTATTTAAACATATGTATGTAATACACTCATATTAACACTAATCATATTTTTACGTTTTTATTCATCATTTTCAATGCCCCCCCCCGGTTGCATCTTTGTAAAGGACTGTGAATTTTTTTGGATCAAAACTAGTTTCTATTACCTTAATATGCGTTTTATCATCAAAATTTATTAAGAGCACCTAATCTAATCTATATTCTTTAGTACACTTATTTAAAAATAAAAAAAATAGAAAAACTTAAAATAAATCCTTTTATTTTTTATGTTTGATTAGCCTCACATTATTGGGGCAAACGAATTTAAATATCGTCTAAAAAGTTAATCATATTACTTATTTTTTGGTTTATTTTGACGCTAGTGGTAAATTATCGAAATTATTATATTTATTGCCAATCAAACAAGCAAAATAAAAATAACCAGCTTATATGTATTAACTATAATTATTGTACATTGTAGATTGTATGTGAACACCAAGACATTATAGACCTATTGTGTCCCCCTTTTTTGAGTTATAACTCAAAATCATACAACCTCAAGGCTTTGACAAAAGCCAGTATCTGAGATGGTTTTACAGATGTTAGTTCTTACGAAACTTTATGGCATGAATGGTTGTCATCTCGGGGCACTCAGTGTTGACGTGTTGGGGTGTTCTAGTGTTTCTCAATTTTCATTACAGAATCAGCATTCGCCGTTGTTTCTTTGCTTCAATCTACTGAGGTGTTCAATGATGGGACAGTGGCCTGTTAAAACCCTGTTACAATCCGAAGACTGTTCTTACTTATCAAGGAAAATCTTTAATTTTTTTCGGTCATAAGTCCGGAAAAATTTCTTTGAGTGTCTTAGACCTTTGGAGGATTCCTATTTCAGGTTACAGATGGAATCTTTCAGGTTCTTGAGTTTTGTTTTAAGTTGGTTGCCACTTGGAAGGCAGAACGGTTCTGGTCCAGTTAATGGAAGTGTTTGCTTCCTTTCCAGCTATATCGCATGTTTTTTCATTACCTTCTATGTCTTGTTGGGCTACCCAGGGTAGGAGAACTTTAATTTCTTAAAAAATGTAGCGATATTTAAGACAAGAATATCTTTTTGAAGTGGAACTTCTTTACGCGCGATGGGAGGAAAATCTGAAGGCCGCGAGTCGGCGTTGATTGACGGCTGCGGGACATGACCTTGTCATAATGCGAAGGTCATGCGAAATAATCGTTGACAGGAGATATGCCCATAGATGAAAAGATATGCCTTATTTTGATTATTTTATAGGGCTATGGCACAGGTTATGGTTGAGAATTGTATTTTAGTTCATTTAATTTAATAATTACTAAAATCAGCAGTTCCAAAAATATATTTAAAAATAAAAGATAAAAATCCAAAATATTTATTATCTATTAACATGGATTTGAATGATAATAGGTAAAAACACAAAATTGATTCGAATAATGCTAACATTTGCCTATATTTGCCCAAGTAAATAATCAAAAATGCACTTTTTATATCAAGAATAGTAATGGGTATATCTAGTTTCCAAGGATTTCAATAAATCTTTAATATCCAGGTTTAAAAAAAAACGATTCTTGATTTGAGGTTAGATCATTCATTGCCAATATGACGTTAGCCACGGGTCACGGGTCATTCTGTCACCGAACTAGTAAGGGGTTTTCTTTTAATATATCGATAACATATTTTCTAACAGAGAAAAATGCAATTACTCTTTTTTCCCTTGTATGGCAAAATAACTAAGATCTCTGGGACTATGCGTATATTGCTTTCTTTGATGGTGCCTCGAATAACGTTAACATTTGCCTATAAAGTTATGTCCCTATCTTAAGTTCTATGAAATGTTTAATAAAAATTAAAAATCATTATAACATTATAAAGCTAGAATAGTATATGGTATTATATTATCTCTAATTTTTTTTAAGTTTGTAAAAAGCATTTATAAAAAATATATGTGTATACTTTAAATCCATCAATTTAATAGCTGTTAGTAAGAAGTTTCACTTCAAATATGAGCACATAGTGCACACACTGTTTTTTTCCATTCAATTTGTACATTTATCTGTCGTATTTCATAAAAATTAATGTTATTAAATAAATAGAACATTGAGCGACCTATCAAGACAACTCTCCTTACGTTAATTTTCTTGGAGATCTCATTGGAAATTGAAATTGTTTTTTTTTCTGGAAAAGAACTTCTCACATAGCGGACCTTTTTTCAAATACAAAAGCGGTAATAAATGGGTCCTCGTAGCCGCTACGCCCATCCGTCCGCCCATTTTGGATTTTCTGGTTTCGATTACGAGACGTCGATACGTTTTGTCAACCCTTGATATATTATGGGGCGCTACATTCATCGAATGGATCCAATAGGGTCTGGATTTCGTTCTATATATCAATGTTTAAATAATTTTGAAAAAGAACAGAAAAAGTCAACTAGCAAGAATTCAAATTAATTATATTATTGTCGTAGCAAAATAAAATTACACTAAATCACTACAATACACCAAAACACTTTTACTTTTACACTGGACGCGCGTTTCGCTAACCATGTTAGCATCATCAGCAGATGATTATAAACTTACATATAAACATAAAGTACAATCTATAAGTTGAGCGTTTATATACTCGCCCAGTAGGTACCGAGTGGGCGTGGCAAAATCTAGCCAACCGAGTCAGAGCCAACTAAGCGTAACAGTTAATTTTCTCCACTAGAGTAGTAGGAACAAAGAACTTGAAGGAATTGGACCGTTGACTCTCTTCATACTATCTTTACATTTATTAATTCTGATGCTTTCATATGCATCTAATTGCCTGTAATTTGAGACTTGTTTAATTAATTTTAAATTATTAAGATCTATACAATGTTCTTTATCAACAATATGTTCAGCAACGCAAGATTTATCCGGTCTACCATATCTTATCTGAGCTAAATGTTCTTTAAATCTAGTTAATATTGATCTTCTAGTTTGCGCAACATATTTCTGATTCAATCTTTACAAGAAATTTCATAAATACCCGACCTTTCCAGTGGAGGTGTTTTATCCTTTGGATTACCTAATAATTGTTGTAATTTATTATTAGCACTATACACAAGTTTATAATTGACATTCTTAAAAATTCCTTTTAGACCACGGGATAACTCTCTATCAAACGGTATTGAAAAATATTTAGACGTATCTTTCTCCACTTGAAAAGTCGAATTTTCAGAAATCATTAACCTATACCTACGTTTTCTAATTAATTTATCAACTAGTGAAGGAGAATATCCATTACACTCAGCTACATTCCTACTGTAATCTCTTTCTATCTATCTTCATATCTTTCGTTGGAAAGTGGAAAACTAAGTAATCTATGAACTAAGAAATTTAAATTAGCCATTTTATGTTCAACACTATGATGTGATTCATTAGGAATATATCTGCGTGCGGTGGTAGTTTTCCTATAGATATCAAATTCAAGGCAATTATTAGTATTTCTAATAACCAATACATCTAGAAATGGTAATCTGTCGTTGTTCTCAATTTCATGCGTAAATTTAATGGAAGGAAAACGATTATTTAACTTAGAAATAAAATTATCTATGGTGTCTGAATGTGTGTCAAAAACAGCAAAAATATCATCCACATACCTAAACCATGCTCTTGGAAAATCTGCTGATGATGCTAACGTGGTTAGCGAAACGCGCGTCCAGTGTAAAAGTAAAAGTGTTTTGGTATTTTGTGGTAATTTAGTGTAATTTTATTTTGCTGTGTAACACCAAAGGTTCCAACCCTCAACTGTAATAATTATTGTCGTAAGTATATATTCAATATAATTTTTCCAACTTTATTACAGTTTTTTTCTCAATTTCTTTCTCCAGTGTTTTGTTTCTTTCTCGAAATAATTAAATAATTTATATATTTTTTAGTGATTTAAAATATGAAAAATAATTTTAAAAATTTAGTTATTTTTTTGTTTTAATAAACAAAAATAGTATTTTGGAAGAGTTTTTCTCTTCCTGGCATTAGTCTTTCGAAAATCTTCCAAAGGGGCGCCTGAGATGAACCGCCTATTTAAAAATAAACATATTTCTTTAAATTCAAAACATTTATTTTTAAGACACTCTGTATACATAAATAAAATTATTGATTTTTAAAATATTATTCGTAAACTATGGAGAGGGAAATCAGACAACGAATAGTGATGATAGATGTTAAAGTAGGTAATATATTTTAGACTACCATTTGAGACGCATTAATGTTATTTTGGTTTGTAAATTTTGGTTATTGAGACAAAGAATGTTATTAAAGTTAAAGTAAATGTTCTCTCATTATTTAACTAATGTTAACTAAAGCATATATTTTGTTTCCTTGTTGTAATATTCTGTTCTAAAGTTTTTCCTTATTTATTTGATCTAACAAAGATATTGTATAGCATGTGTATGTATTTAATTGATTTGATTTATGCTGTAAATAATTTCTAGTTTAAAATTAAATCTAAATCCAATCGTTTACTGTCCATTCGTGTCGATGTTTTTGGTTCAGCATGATTTAGAGTGACAATAAGGGCCTTCTTGCTTGTGTAAACAATAGATCTTGTATTTTCAAATAAAACACTGGATTTCCCTCATAACTTCTTTATTACATTTTAGTACTTAGGATTACGACACAAACATGTGTATCGTGCGAGCGCACGGTACCGACTGACTGGGGCGGGCGCCTCACTCACCATCTTATCTCCCGTAACATTCTATCGCCTCTGTCATAAAAACCATGCATTATGAATAATACAATCTGACATATACATAAACCATAATTTGTTAATCATAATAATACACTATATAAACAAGGTACTCATAAAAATCATAACACTTGTACTAATAATTTCCAACCGTGCATGGGCGAATATCTTAACCAAAGAATGGTATAACTCATAGTCTAAAGATATTGGCACCAACCATATCAATTCTAGCTGAGTAGCTTCCCGAATCCAGGGACCTCAGTACTTGAAGTGGGGACCTGCTAACTAACAAAACCTCTTCAGTTATGAATGTTTAATACATTCATAACTAACCTAACCTCAAACCTTGCTATGAAGACAGTATTTTTATTATTCTCTTTAATTAAAGTTCAGAACAGCATAGTTGGATTCTTTGGAATAGTGTTCAGGGTTTTCTCTGCCGTGCAGTACGGCACTCCTTTTCATTTCATTTAATAAAATAAATAGGGCTATTTTATATTTAGCGTTTGATTTACATAACTTATCCTCAGATTTTCCAAAATATTGCTTTTGTCGACCGCATTCGAGGTAATCACAATGAAAATATTTTTAACACAACCTATGTTCCTTTATATCATATAAATTGTTTTTTATACAGCTGGCCAAAATATTACCACTTCAACTTTGTTGAACGAATTTCGGTTGTTATTGTTGTTACAACTTACTCCTATACCTTGTTAACGGGGCTTAATTGTAACACCTTTTATTATAGGTTGAAGTTTGTTGTTGTGATACGTTTAGATTGTATAACTTAAAGATATTTTTTTGAAATTTACTTATGTGTATGTGTAGTTAATTAATTTTTATTGTTTGTAGCTTTTTTTGGATGTAAATCTAATACCCGAAAAAGAGGTGAAAATACCTCAAAACTCCTAGTTATAAAAACCAAATTTTGAACCTTTTTAAATAAAGACCTTTTTATACAATTTCACGCATATGCTTAAATAGTTCATGATGATAGGGACATTTAACTAAAATATTATTTTTCGATGAAGCTATCTTTAAACGTAATGGATTTATGGTAAATAAACGTAATGCCAACAAAAAATGTAAATTTTTTGTTGGCCATGTCGACTATTTTATCTAACAGAATATTAACTCATTTAATTAAGGAAAATATTCTTGTAATATCTTTATTAAATACTTATCTAAAACGAACAAAAATAAACAAGAAGATTAACAATAATAATTAAAGATTTTAATACATTTATTTGTTGAAAAGCTTTGCCTAGTAAAAATGCTAGAGTTCTTTGGCTTAAAACCTACATTCTGGCGTTTTAAAAAAGCGACGAATTTGTGATATTTTGATATGCCAGTCTTTTCCCTTAATTCTAGCGTTGTCCGTATCATGCTGTACGTAGCCCAAAGAGTAGATGGCTTTTTCTGCCTTGCCATGTCGCTAAAATATGCCATCAAGACTGTCTCCGAAGCAATATTCTTCGCATTTTTTTAGACACACCATTTTTCGTATACTTTCAATGCTATTTCATATCGCCCCCTACTTTTCTCTGGAAGTAAACTGGCTTCTGCTCCTTTTGCAGCTTCTGTAAGTCCTGGTGGACTACCAATATTAAAGTAGCCTTCATGGTCAGAACTTTCCTACAACATTCTGGCTTTCTATGTTATATAAATTCGAAAAAGCGAACGAGAAATTCAAAACTGTCACGTAGTTGTTTGTTTTGCTCCTTTGAATAAGAAGACTAAGGAAGGAGCATATCAAAAATCTTAGGTACACCGCGATGGGCCTCAAATATGGCCGACTTAAATTCCGGTTTATCAGTGTCGTTCTAATTTTATTTAAAAAATATAAAACTATGATATAGGGTAGACGTGGGGTAGACTCAATAATTTGTTGTTTTATTTTACGTTGTGAATAAATGTTGGTAGTTATTAAAATTGTTATAAAAATATATAATTCTAATAAAAATAGATAAGTTATAATAAGTATTTATTAACACAAACATCCGATACGCTACTGAAGCAGGTAAGTCAAATTAACGTATCTAAATTCTTTGACATCTAATCTTTGACAAGTAATAAATAAAAGCTAAAATGCAAGACAAATATATAATTTAGTTAATTTAAGTGAATTTCATAAATGATCGGTTTACTACACGTATGTATATTATATAGTCACTTACTAGCAAAAAGTTGTTCCATTATTTCACTCAATTTTTGCCGAGATCTACCGCACGCTACACAATCCACTATTTTTCGAGTCTTTTTCGATAAATCGCGATAGTGTCACTGTTAATTTAAGTTCTGCCACAATTTCCATCTAGATTTACTACCTTTATACAACTATCAGTAGTAGAATAAATAATAAATAACATAAAATAAGCTCCATAAAGACTGACAAATCCACAAAATTTCAAATCAAATTCAAATGTGTCAAATGAATCGTCAAACAGAACTGTCAAGGATCCCCACCCTAGAGAGCTTTTATGGTGCCTTTTCCGCCCACCATGCATGAATACATGGATAGCATTATGCTCCTTCCTTAGTCTTCTTATTCAAAGGTTTTGCTCCATAACAATCATTGGTACCGGTAACTATAGATATGGAAATGCCAAAACAGAAAACGACAAATTTTCGCATATTTATTTTTTTTCAAAATAAAATATCTACTGTTTCTATTTTTTAATTAATGATGTGGTTGTAAATAAAATAGTATACGAACCTGCGAGATTCGCTACCGTGTTTCGATTAATAATATCAATCTCTCGACAGTAATGAAACACTTCCCTCCTCGGTATGTAATACTATTATTGTGTTGGCAAAATGTTAATTGCAGATACTACGGTACCCTACGCCGCTGCTACATAAAATACTAAAATTTTCAAAGAACGAATGTTGAGCTTAAGTAAATAATTAATATACAATTTCAGTAACGAACATCGTTTCGGGTTTACAAACAAAACGTTTGCACGATAAATGACAAATATTATCATCATTCCGATTGGACGAGTTTTGTAACGAATGAAGGCTAGGGGGGTGAGGGGATACTGTTCGAATTTAGCGGTCGTCGGTCTTTTCAAACGCTGCTGCTATCGCTCTGGAAATTCGATTGTGTTTTAAAATGGGCCTTTTGACAAATGAGCTCGGCCCGGCCCATGTGCAATCAGCATTTTTGATTGCCGCAAACCGAATTTTCTATCAAACAAGCAGGGAACGGTGACGTATAACGACCATACGAGGAACGTAGTAATATTATTAATATATAAATTGTTATTGTTGTTGTTATATTAAAATATATTTATTTATTTAAAAAGACTGGGATGCCTTAGAAAAAATCCAAAAAACATCTTCAATTTAATCCTAATTTACAGTGCTTAAACTAATATCAAAATTAAAAAAAAGATACAATGATGAAAATTGTAAAAATAAATCTTTAACGTGTTTCTTAAAATTAGATATTGACATTTCAAAAATATCCACATTTTCACAATACATATTAAGAGTCTATTACGCTGTACTGTTTGGGTTGCTCTCAGGGGTCGGGTAAAGCGGGCGGTGTGTGGCCAAAGGAAATATATATTATATTTCAGAAATCTTCCTACGGCTTAGCCCGATCCTGTCGTGTTAAGCCACACCCAAAGTTTCAAACACACGTGTTTTGATTAAGGCTTGATTAAGGTTTGTACTGTCACTGTAATCACAAAACTTCAGTCTATTTCCGTATTGTAACGGAATATTAAATTATGTCTTTATTTTCGAGAAAATTTAGTGCAAACATAAGGAATATTTTGTTGATGTTTGACCATCACAATCTTAAAAATAAAGAAGTTGTCTAAAAATGTGCTACAATACGGATATATTATGATCCTTTATTTTTAATTTCCTTCTTCATTTTTGTAAAAATACCTAGAGAGTTTTACATAAAACGTTAAATGCCGAACACTTATTTTGATACTTGTTCGAACTAGCTAAATGGACTGGTAATATTTATAATTGCCGAAAATTCGAAATCACACTGTATCTCGGTTCGCAATGAAAATAATTGAAAATGTCTCAGAAATCGAGCTCATGATATTATAGTATAACCAATAACATACCCAGGATCGTTCAACAAAGTCGAAGATTTGAAGTTTTGATCAACTGTGTATCAAACAGTTTAAATAAAATAAAGGAACCTACTTTATGTTAAAAATATTTATATTTTGATTTATCTCGGATGCGCTCGACAGAAGCAATATTAGTGAAATTTCAGGAGAATAAGCTATGTAAATCAGACGCTAAATTTGTAAATAGCCCTACTTATTTTATTGAAATTAAATTAATGAGTGCCGTGCTCTGCCTGGACATTACAAGGGAAAAGAGCACGGCAGAGGAAACCTTGATCACATTTCCAAAGAATCCAACTACAAGTATGCTGTTCTGAACTTTAATGAAAAAGTATTATTAAAAATATAAATACTGTCCTCATACCAAGGTTTGTAGTTTAATACATTCAAAACATGGCAGATATATTACATTCAAAACTGAAGAAGTATTTGTTAGTGTAGCAGGTTTCCACCCACAGGTACTAAAGTCTCTGATTTTGAGGCTCAAGGCTAAAGCTTATATGTTTGGTGTTAATATCTTTGAACTATGAGTTATTCTGTTTTTTAGTTTTGATTGATCACTTGTCTGTTAAAATGGTACCAGTCATGGTCGAAAAATATTAGTACGTAGTACACTCAACAAAGCCCTTATTGTCACACTGAATCAAAAATATCGGCACGATTAGACAGTAAACAATTGTATTTAGATTACTTTTAAACTGAAATTATTAACATCATCAGTCGATTCCATTAAATACATACACATATTATGTAATATAATTCTCAGATGAAATACATAAGGAAAAGCTTTATCACATAATATTACAGCAGGAAAATCAACTATATGCTTTAGTTAAAATTAGTAAAATAATGAGGAAACATTTACTTTACCTTTAATAACATTCTTTGTCATAATAACCACAATTTACAAACTAAGATATCATCATTGAGTCTCGAACAGTATTCTAAAAGCTATTACCTAACATCTATCCTCTCTCTTTGTTGGCTGATTTCCCTCCCTGTAGTTTGAGAATAATATTTTAGAAATCAATAATTATTTATGTATACATAGTGTCCTAAAACTGATGTGGAATCAATGGATTAAAATATTAAAAAGTACCGGTTACGTTACGTAACGTCAAAATACTTGCTTTAACTCTCGTTTGCGTGACGACGCATCCACATCCGTAGCGTAAGTTTTTATCGTTACGTACCCTGAGATACGTATACGTATTGTGTCATGCTTTTTAAAAATAAACATATTTCTTTAAATTCAAACCATTCCGTTTTAAGTTTCCGTTAAAACAGATAATTTTTTCTTCAAAAAGTTGGAGTGGAACAAAACATTATTAAGAACTCAGCGAGAATTTATAATAGTGTACTAATTAAGCGGGTCTTCTTTGGTGACGTCACATATTCACATCTCAGGCCTCTATCTATACACAAATTAAGTTAAGAGTCGACATTAAGTTAAGACATCGATAAATCACAAATAATCGACACGTAGAGTAACATTTTGTTTTGCCACATTTTAATTATTCTATATATTTTTTTTCTTGGCAATCATTAGGCAACAGGTCGTTAATTTAAAAACACCAGAAAAACTATCAACATTTTACGTCGTGTGTACTATTCGATCCACTTAAAATGAATTAACTAGTCGGGCGAAACCTGAAATAGGCGGATCGTCGGCGTTGACTAGCGCAAAATGACAAATCGTACGCCGATAAATTAATGAATTTTGCGGCGGAGTCGATGTTCCAAACCCAACAGCGAAGCCGATGAAAAATCGTGCTCCTGTTTACTTTCGATATTTTCGGTTTTTACCCTATTTCGGATGCGAAACACACCAGTAGATATAACCGTACTACGAAAAAAATTGAGAAAAAACGACTACAGTCAACAATTTCAGTTGCTCTTGATTTGATTGATGTTGACAGGAGAAAAATAATTGTAAATTTGTAAACAGTCATAAATCTAAAAGTTAAATCTAACTGGATGAAATCGTAAATGTAAAATAAAATTGTTCTATTTATAAAGAAGTGTGTCTCATATGTATTTTAGTTATGTTGTGAGTTGATTCTAAAATATGTAAATGAATAAGTTCGTAAAAGAAATGCGATTTGGTTTTTTAACTAAAACTGGTCTAATAATTCGTCACATAAGTATAAGTATTCTTAGTTTTTTTTGTAATTCATTCATTATAAAAAACAACAAAAAACTATTCTTTGCGTGGTAAACGTTTTTGTGCAGTTTAAGATAGAAATGTATATTGTAGTCTAAGATTCGGCTGCAGGATTATTATGCTCATCGTATTTTTAATCAGAACCTTAACTTTTACGTATATTTATGAACAGGAGGTTGGGGACCTTTAAAATACTTAAATATGCTGGTAGGAGAACTTGGAAAATCCTAGCAAATATATACATTAGCTGTCTAAGGAGAAAACATATACCACAAGATTGGAATAGCGCCAACATAATTCTAATTCATAAGAAAGGCAGCAAAGAAGACATCAGAAACCATAGACCAATAGGCCTACTACCAGTAACATACAAGATATTCACAAAAATAATATACAATATGTGAATACAAAAGACGCTAGAATCTGTATAACCACAAAGACAAGCAGGGTTTAGAAGCAGCTTCAGCACGATTGATCACATACTTGCACCAAGAGAAACTATCAACCGAACAAAAGAATACGAACTTCCACTAGCCATATACCCTGTATAGACTTTGAGAAGGCTTTCGACTCGATATATCCTATGGCAATAATAGAAGCCCTAGCGACACAAAGTATTGACAGGCCTTATATAGAACTCTCGCCAATATATACAAAGAATCCAAAGCAAGAGTAATGATATATAAATCAACCCCAGAGTTCACAACTGGTAAAGGAGTACGACAGGGAGACGCAATATCCCCAAAGCTGTTTACAGCAACATTAGAAGAAATCTTCATTTAACTGGACTCAACCAACAAAAGATTAAAAATAGATGGAGAATACTTTAAACCATCTAAGATTCACTGATGACATAGTCCTAATTGCCAATAGTTCTGAAGAACTACAAACACAAATTAATGATCTAAATACAGCCACCAATAAAGTGGGTCTGAAAATAAATTTGGCAAAAACTAAAGGGAATGTACAACAAAGTAGTGACAGGAAAAGATATTCTAATATATAACAAAACACTGGAAATAGGAGAAGAATATATATATAAATATATAAATATATATATATATATATTTGGGACAACTAATACTCTGTTTGGGACAACTAATACAGCTCGGGATCTCTACTATTAGAAATCAACAGAAGAATTAAGTTAGCATGGAGTACCTATGGAAGAAACTAAATCATATTCAAATCTAAAATGCCATGCTGCCAGTCATGTTCTCTGCATGCGAAACCTGGTTTTACGAACTGCATACGAGTGGATACGGCAAAAGACCCAGGTAATAGATGCGTGATCCACAGAGTCAAATCCCGCAAATGGCAATAGGCAGGATACCTGGCAAGAAGAACGGACAACAGATGGACCACAAAAATTACAGCATGGTACACACGAGGAATTAAGAGACCTAGAGTAAGACCGAACCTGAGATGTGTCCATGATATTAGGAAATTAGCAGGGATAACTTGGGTCTGCATAGCCAACAATAGACAACAATGGGCCCAACTACAAAGAGAGTATGTGAGGGAGACTACACCATAATTGGAAATGGTTGAATAAGTCGAAAATAATTATGATGATGAATAGGAGAATAAACTTTTAAACAGGGTGCCATTCAAAAAATTGCCGAAATTATGTTTAATTAATAATATTAATAACTGATTTTGGAGATATTACGTTGATAAAATTTTCATAATTTATATGTCAAATTAAAAACTAATATAATAATTTTACATCTCTAGGAGTGAGTTTCTTGTATGTCGAAGAGAGATAAGTTGACTGATTATTCTGATTAGTAATAATCTCTTTACTCTATACATACTCAAAATAACATCTATCGAAATCTATAATTCTTAGTGTCGTTTCAATAGGTTCAATCAGCAAATACAATTTAGTCTAAATATATCCAGTTAGTTTGAGAACGGAATTTACTTAACCTCAAACACAAATACAGATTGTTGTTGTATAATTACGAAGACGCATACACATGTAGCTGTAATGTAAAACCGATAATCACCGAAATATCTCAATCAGTGGAAAGAAAATCGAATTCGACTTTGGGGCCCTTTGGCAACAGCAATATCTGTAAATTGGGTTCAACTAAGATAAACCTTAAGACAACATCTACTCAAATTTGTACTTGTAATAATTTAGTCAAGGACGTTATCTCTACCTCAGATATTTACTCAGTTTCAACGCAGCAAAGTGAAGAGGGCGACAACATAGGGGTTATTCCATTCAAAATGTCAATTTTTATGTCTTATATTATTTGTTATTACTTATCGTTCATTTTCAATATACTATTTTTTTTGTTAATTAAATCCTCACAAACATATTCCGGGTTCGTCTCAAAAGTGGCTCACTCCCTTTAACTTTTTTATTTTTTCAGATAAAAAATGGAGAATTGACATGTTACTATAAAACATAAATCAGGATTGATTGACGTATTAAATTGTTTTTGGTCACTTCCTGTTTCACCGGAAATTACTACAACTTTTGATTTTTTAAATGGCACCCTCGGTATTTTTTACTCTATTCGATAGAAAATTACATTCTGAATACATATTACATGTCATATGTAAACTTTTCACAATTTTTGGTTAATAAAAAAATGTATTTTAAATTTCAATCTAGAGTTAGAGAGTTAGATTATGTTAGATTACGTTAGATTATGTTAGCTTAGATAGAGATTATGTTAAAATGCTAAAAAATGCTTAAAAAAAACACTAATTCTCAGTCAAGGAGCCTTGAAAAAATAGATTGGATCGTCTATTGTTTTTAGTGTCTTGTCCTGGCCAGTTAGAAAATGCTCAAATCGTATTTTTAATCATATCTCAATTTTTTCAAATGGTCTAGGGTGGCTCATTTGCATATTTGGCAAAATTATTTTTTTACGAATAATTTGATATTACATACTTGGTATTTCCAGTCAAATTTTCGATACGAACCGCAAATTTTAATTTCAAATAAATCATATGCGAAAATGTCAAAAGTTGACATACGATATGTCATTCTATTCAGAGTATTATTTTCTATCGAATAGAGTAAAAAAATACTGAGGGTGCTATTTAAAAATCAAAAGTTGTAGTAATTTCCGGTAAAACAGGAAGTGACCGAAAACAATTGAATACGTCAATCAATCCTAATTTATATCATATACTAACATACCTAATTTCGTTTTTTTATCTGAAAAAATAAAAAATTATAAGGGTGAGCCACTTTTCAGACGCACTGGTATATAATAAAGTAAAAAATAAGTGCAATATTTGACTTAAATGTCACTATACTATATTACTTTCTAACAGCGCTTTCAGATCGAGTGGAGCGTCCGCGCGGACTCTCCGTCGTGTACCATGAGTTTATATGAACGATTTCACATGGGTCGCGTATGCTTCGTCCGGATGAGCTATATTGAAAAAACATCCGCGCGTACGGTCTGCTCCATCTGAAGGCGCTGTAAAACTTGCATGCAAACAGGTATTTTCCTTGTAATTTGCCTGCGCTTCCATTTTACTTTGAAGAAAAAAGCTGCTTATCAACTTTAGAGCTAAGTTTATCTAGGTCTGTCTTGACGTTATCAATCTTATTGCAAACATTTTTGTTAATATTATCCAAGAGCGTGTATAAATCTCCTAATTTAAATTTTTGGGTCATTTTATCAATAAACAGCAGTAAATTTTGAGATACTTGGCAACACCGTGGGAATAGCTAGTAGGGTTGCCTATTAATTTTCTAATTTATTTCATAGATAACTCCACTTTTTGAGTATTTCTAACGGATAAAATTTTAATTCACATTAACACTTGACCTGCGACGTTGCCCTAATGATTAACTAATAGCTAACAGATCAATATGCTGTCATTTTTCTGAGAAAAACATTTTTTCCCGTTTTATTATATAGATGATTACTACTATATATATTACTAATAACTATTTATTACACGAGGCCATGCATTTTACTAACTGGTTATATAAGGTGTTATAAATAGGATTAGAGATTAATTTCAGCAACCACCAACGCATATATTTAGACAAGCAAACATATTCAAACACTCGTTTGTACGAATCAAAGTAACGAATTCGTATTAAGCCCCATA
This sequence comes from Sitophilus oryzae, assembly GCF_002938485.1. Taxonomy (NCBI): domain Eukaryota; kingdom Metazoa; phylum Arthropoda; class Insecta; order Coleoptera; family Curculionidae; genus Sitophilus; species Sitophilus oryzae. The sequence continues at coordinate 81,086 of NW_022147420.1, read as the reverse complement.
GAAAGCGTGGGCCGATTTGTTCCACCTTCTCCTTGCTTTGTATTTGCCCCGGCTGTTTGTACGGTTACTCGCATATGGTCCTATTGATACAGACGACAGTTTACTTCTAATTACTATAATTAGAGGGTAGGTAATGGGGATAGAGGTAAAGGCGGGTCCTTTCGATTGATGGAGACCGATGGAGGAAAAGGTAAGAGAGATCCTAGGGGAAGGTTGTGCAGTTTAGAACATACAGGGTGCATCTCAAATGTGGCTCGCGCCTGTAATTTTTTATTTTTTTACTTAAAAAACGTGCTTTGGTATGTTTAGTACATGAGATAAACATTAGGATTGATTGGGGTATTCAATTGTTTTTGACGTATATTCAATCCTTTCTCACTTCCTGTTTCACCGGAAATGACTACAATTGTTGATTTTTAAATGACATCCCTAGTATTTTTTTCTTTATTCGATACAAGATGACACCCTGAATAGAATGACATTTTATATGTCAACTTCTGACGTTTTCGCATATGGTTTATTTGAAATTGTAACATGCGGTATATAATGACAATTAGACTCGAAATACCACGTGTGTGGTATCAAATTATTTGTAAAAAAATACTTTTTCCAAATATGCCATGAGCCATCCTCGTTCCATTTGAAAAAATTGAGATATGATTAAAAATACGGTTGGAGCATCTTTGAACCGACCAGGATAAGACTTTGATAAGACAAATTTGAACCTTCACTATGGTGCCCATGTATATAAATGACTCACAAGTTAGTACTAAAAATATGAACAAAATTTAACCCACGTCCCAAAAATGTTCGCCTATTCTTGACCTACAACCTATACTTCTTGAGCAAACAATCCACGCGACAATATACGCATCTCCAACTAAAATTTGCCACAATTCTGCCCTATCTGGCAATAAATTCCGGTCGCATTCGAACATATATCAGGTGGCAAGTCCCCCAGAGAGGAAACGTGAAGAGCCAGGCATATCTGGAGCCCTGCGGGACCCAGCGTCCGGATATCCTTATGATGGGCCGGCCCGGGGGACCCCAAAACGAACTGTCAGCCGTTGTGGCGGGGTCCCGCTTAGGTATGCGCGTCGGTGAAGGCCTCCGGTGTGAGATCCAGTGTTTCCAGAACCTTTTTTCTAGGACGGAGAAGAATAAAGTAGAATATGGTTTCATGACCATGCATATTTTGCGGTAAACGTAAAATTGTCTTCTTGTGGGTTATTTATAAATAAGGAAAAATGCATGCGCATAATATAGTAAGATTAAAATTGTTAATAAATACTTAAAATAATAGATGCAAAGAGAAGTATCAACTCAAAGTTAAATCGTGGAACCACTATAAGCCTCGGTGGTTGTCAGGAAAACTAATTTCCCATTCAAAAAAGTCTATTTATTTTAATGTTAGATATATGCAAATTCTTGTACTGAATTTCGTTTTGTTTTTGTTGCGTCCAGTAAAAATGTGCACAGGTTGTTGACAGATAAAAACAATATAATTACAATATTTGAGATCTTGCTTGGCGCAGTCTATATTAGTAGCTATTCAACTAAACCAAGGAGATTCGTAAACAAACCTTAAGAAACTAAGCGAATTATAAAAATTAATATATCTATTATTTAAATTGGTCTAAGCGTTATATATAGGTATAAAATAATCAATTATTTGTTTGGAGAGAAAAAAATTACGTAACAACGCATACATATAATTAACGTAACAAATGCATACATACCGATACAAAGACAGATTAATAACAATATTCAACAGCCGCATTACCTATTTAAATTCTGTATTTCTAATAAATGCTTCTTATACCTTGCTTTAAATGGGTTTACATTTTAGCAACTTAAATTTGGGGACATACGGTTATGACAGTGAACTGCATTATAAGAAAAACTGCGTTTAAAAGGAGCTGTATTATGTTGGGGCATAGCCCAGACAATCTCCATTTACACGATGTACCGGGTGACCAACTAAGAATAGACACCGGCTGTATCTCAGAAACTACTTATCGTATAACTTTGGGAGAAAAAAAAACAATTTACCTCTTTTTGTTTCCTAGCCTACTACTATAATTTTTAGACCATATTATAATCCTAAGCGGCAGCCTAACATGATTTGTTCTCTTAATATCTCCGGTTAGAAAGAACATAGAAAGTTGCGGTTTGGCGCTGATATTTTGGAAATTTTGTGTTCTATTTAACTGCGCAAAGAGAAATATAGACTCCTATTTAATTTTTTTTTGCAAAAGCGCAATATCTGTTATGATGTCAAACAGCGCCCTCTAGCTACCACGAAAAAAATTATGGAAACAAAATGTATACCTACTGGGAATCATTAAGGAAGAAAAGCTCTATTAAACGAGCCCTAGTTTGTTTAAATCGGCTAACCGAAACCAGAGTTATCCTTATTTTAATAAAAGCAAGTTTGACGTTCCCCACCACTTTATTTTATAAGATAGAGCAAAACACTCTATATAAAAAAAAATTACAAATTTCTCGATGATTATAATAGTAATATTTAAAATACCTGTTCATCTTCTGAGATACACCCGGCGTCCATTTTTAGTTGGCCACCCGGTATATTGAGCCTAAAAATTAAACGCTCACGAATTGATACAGGGGAGTCACGGTCATTAATAACACCAATGAAGAAGCTACAGAAGTGAAGTATCCTACTATCCTATTTATACGTATAATGTGTATATTTTTACCCAAGGTAAATAAAATTGTTTATCTCCTCTATAGGTGTAGTTCCAATGATAAAAGGAACGACATTGTTGGTACAAACTTTCATTGATTTAGTTTTTTTAATATTAATCTTAAGACTTCTAGACGTAATTCTAGCTTCATTTGATAAGTCAAGTAGTTTTGATGCCATATCTGCGTGACTATGAGAAAGGAGACAGATGTCATATGCATAACACTCAACAGAGATCTTCTAACATGTTAGGAGGGAGTCCACCATATTCCACGATAATTCTTGGAAATTGTTCTCTTTGGAATGTCATCTAAGAGGATATTAAAAAGAAATGGCGACAAGACACAACCCTGTCTCACCGCATTCCGAATGTTGATGGATTCACTCCGTTGGCCCTTATGCAAGACTGCACATTGAGTCTCACAATAGAGCGTCTTTATGATTTTTACAATTTTATTAGGAATACTGGCTGCCCAAAGAGATTGGTGCTTTACGACGCTTACAATCAACAAATATCGGGAATAAAGGTGAACACCATTTCACTGATTGTTCACCGACTGTACGCAGTGTATTTATGTGATCCACACACGATCGCTGAAGCCTAAATCCTGCTTGTTCTGGACGAAAATGCGGTTCTATATCCTTCGCTAACCTTTCAAAGATGACACTAGCGCAAGTATTTTATTTTTAGTATTTCTTTGGGATTTTAATTATGAGGCCATCCTTCCAGTTTGTAATGATATTCTCACAAGTCCATGAAGAATCTAGAAGAAGATGAAGTAAATCAAGCTCAGATATCAATTTGGAATATTTCTGAAGGTAAATTATCGGGGCCAGAGGCCTTACCTTTCATTAATGATCTGATCGCTTCTTTTAGCTCGGTTTTTGAGGGAGTATTCCACATGAGTTTTTGTTTTTGGTTAGAGGTGGCGCTGTTATTGGGCTTTTATTCATAAATTCATGATTTGTACTCCCAACAGCGTGGTATTTCTTCTTCTGTGAATGTTAAAACTCCTCCAGTGCTGTCCTTTAATCTTGGCAAATTAGTCATTCTTTTGTTGGCTAGTTTTCTTGTGGTGTTGTACAGCCCTTTTATATCATGCATTTCTGAAGCTTTTTATTCTTGTAGTGATAATAGTCCATTGTCGCTTATCTTTTTTGGCACTTCTCATTAATTGCTTTTTAATTTCGTTGTATGCTTTTGATTTGACAATTGCTGCGTTTCCTTCAAAGTCTGTGCACAATTTATTTTAGCTATAACACGTTTTCTGTGCTTAATTACATTCCAGGTAGCATCTGATAACCATTCCTTACAGTCTCTTTTATTTAGTCCCAAGATTTTATCAGATGTTTTGATCAAGACAGTTTCCACTGCTTTCTTAATTTCTTTGTTGTTATTGATCTCATTCAATGCTATTGCTTTTTCACTGATATATCTCCGCAGTTCATGTTTCACTGACTTTATGGCACTCTATTATAATCTCTTCGAGTTGAACCCGTGCCTTTTTTCTGAAGATTTGCTAGTTATAGTTTCAAAATGTCGATTAGAAGATGATGATTATCAGTAACGTCAGCCCTTCTTTGCGATAGATGCGTAGAAATAAATTAATAATACCGATCTTTAGGGGTAAGATGGGGTGAGTCAAAAAGTGCCATATTTTTGCTCCTTCTTCCAATGTATAATATATTTTTTTCTTATTTGTTTTTTGGCTTGAGGTCGGGGAGTTCAAAAAATTGTAATTGTAAACAAATTTTTGAACTACCCCGAACTCAAGCCAAGAAACCTACCAGGAAAAAAATATACTCTTTGTAACTATGTTTCAATAGAAATATTGTTGATTGAAACTTTTCGAAACTCTGTATGTGCATCCTTCTAGTAATATTCATTATCATCATGTTTCAATAGAAATATTGTTGATTGAAACTTTTCGAAACTCTGTATGTGCATCCTTCTAGTAATATTCATTATCATCAACTATTTTTTTGACTACTCCAGAAATTGCACTGTTTTACTAGGTATAAACTGCCTCTATCTCTAAACATTATGTTTCTCAGCTAAATCTAAATCAAGTAAACAAAAACTCACACGCCTACTACTGTTTCGATTGTAACTTCTGCAGCAAAAAAGACAGACTAGCTTGCTGCAACTTGACCAGTGAACTCCTATCGAGCTATGCATGTGGAGGATACTCTTCGAGCTACAAACGGTTTTATCAGCACTCCGATTCGTAATCCCGTTCTCCTTTGTTACGAATGTTTTTTGGCGGTGGTGGTCGCCATGACTACGACTTGCCAGTTGTCGTGGAAACGGGAGACGCTCGCAGGCGTTGATACTAGTACTCCCCGCCATTCCGTTGTTTTCACCTTTCCAGTTATTCTACACGGAGAAAACATATTAATATATTCTTCAAGTTTGCTTTGGTATCACCATAACCTCAGACAAATAATATAAATAAATAATCAAATAAAATATGTTTGCTGTGCAGAACGAAGGTAAGTATCTAAGACGTACAAATAAGATTTATACAGAAAAATGCTAGATTGTTATTTATTTATTAAAGAAGTTTATTACCGAAAGTCTTATAAGATTATTATGTAGAATGTAGAATGAGTAAGAGGGGGGTTAGTCACCGCGGACCTAAAGATCTATTGTGTTCCCATTTCTTTTATATTTATTTATAGCTATCATGCATTCTATATCTCATCAGGGCAATGGCCCAGTTACATCGAAACACCGGTTCCCATTAGAGCACCGAAGTTAAGCGACGTAAGGCGATACTAGTGGATGGATGGGTGACCTGTTCGAAACTCGGTATCCTGCTGTTGTCCAAAAAAAGGCAAAAGTGTAAAATCTATTGACACACTGCTCATTCACGGCGTTTCGAGGCCGGATGAGATCGGATATCTCGTGAGTAAGAGTCGATTTAGGCACTTGCCAAGTCGGTAGGCCATTGACCATGATATGGCCGAGGACCGCGGTTCGGATTCAACGTGAACAAAGTAGGCCCCGTCCAGATTAGCCCTGGCAGCAAAAAGGAGACGTTAACTGAAATATTTACTTTACTTTTTTATATCTCATCATACACGGGGATCTTCCTATTGAAGGGGGATATTATTATTCTACCTATTATTATTCTATCTATTATTCCTATTGTATTTCTATTGTAGGGTTGCTATTGTAATTGCAATCCTCCGCTGACAACAGATCCTCCGAGGAGTGGGATACCTCTACCCTCTACGAGAGTATACACCCTTCCACGGTTGGGGTCTAGGTGGTTGGTTGGTTGGTTGAAGTGGCGAGTGCGGCCGCTTTTCGAACTCCAATTAGCAGAATTGCGGTTTTGACAGCAACCACTTACTCTGAGACCCTTCCCTAGGAATGGAAAAGTTGGACTATTAACTTTTATAATAATTCGGTGGCATTAAAGTAACGGGTGACTTCTGTTATGCTCTTCCCGGCAACATCTTCAAGACTTACAAATCTGTAACCAGTAACCACCGAGGAAACGGATGCGGGTGCTATACAGAGCCGGATAGCGGCTCAGGAAAAGCAGAACCGTTTTCCTTTCTTTCGGGTCCTTCCAGCTTCGGCAAACTTCGTTAAAAGGGATATCCATTCTCGCCGCATGTTTGCCAATTGGCTAGTTTCCCGTATATACCGCCGCGCCGTAAACCTGGTGATTTCTTACATCCTTACGCGAGTTGGAGCTCTCACTATTTATTAATCATTAAATATCACTAAATTTTTAAGAATATGTATATATAATAAGTATACCGGGTGTGTCTCAAAAGTGGCTCACCCCTATAACTTCTTTAGATAAAACAACGAGATTTGGTATGTTAGTATATGACATAAATTGGGATTGATTGACGTATTCAATTGTTTTTGGTCACTTCCGGTTTCACCGGAAATTACTACAACTTTTGATTTTTAAATGGCACCCTCGGTATTTTTTTATTTTATTCGACTGAAAATGACACTCTGAATCGAATAACATATCATATGTCAATTTTTAACATAGTCACCCAAAAACAAATTCTATTTTAAATTTTAATCTAGAATGCCATGGCTGTGTTAAAAACACTAATTTTTAATCAAGGAGCCTTGGAAAAATAGATTTGATCGTCTAATATTTTTCGTGTCTTGTTCTGGCACACTTGGTATTTTCAGTCAAATTGACGTTATGAACCGCACCTTACAATTTCAAATAAACCATATGCCAAAAAGGTCAAAAGTTGACATATGATATGTCATTCGATTCAGAGTGTCATTTTCTATCAAATAAAGTAAAAAAATACCGAGGGTGCCATTTAAAAATCAAAAGTTGTAGTCATTTCCGGTGAAACCGAATGTGACCAATAACAATTGAATACGCCAATCAATCCCAATTTATGTAATATACTAACATACCTAATATCGTTGTTTTATCTGAAAAAATAATATAGTTATACGGGTGAGAAAAAAAACACGTGCAAAATTTATCACCGAACTTCAATACGCTGATGACTGTGCTCTAGTTGCAAATACGTTACAGCAATTGCAAGAAATGTTGAACACATATACATGGGCATACGAGGCCTTGGAACTTAAGCTGAACATCGATAAAACTAAAATCATGTGCACTCCCCCAGAAGATCACAACAATGCTATAAAAATCGGAGATGAACTGTTGGAATATGTAGCGGAATTTAATTACCTCGGCAGTTTGATTTCGGAAAAGGCCAATATCGATTCTGAAATTCAGCACAGGATTAGCAGCGCCTCAAGAGCATTCTGGAAATTAAAAGAGAGGGTTTTCTACAATCATGACTTGAGCACAAAAACGAAACTTGCGGTGTACCGAGCGATAATAATTCCTACCATGTTATATGGAAGCGAAACCTGGGTGCCGCGCCGTACCGCCGACACATAAAAGCATTAAACAAGTTGCAGCAGAGACACCTTAGACAACTCTTAAGAATAAAATGATTCCATCGCCTTTCAAACGTATCGGTCCTTGAAAAAGCTAACTGCGAAAGTATTGAAGTCATGATTACAAAGTCCCGCTTAAGATGGGCTTGGCACGTATGCAGAATGCAAGTAAACCGCATATCAAAATCTCTGCTTTACGGTGAGCTTGTAGACGGTAAGAGGAGGCCGGGTGGACAACTCAAAAGGTTCAAGGATATTTTCCACGAAATCTTAAAGGGAATTAACAAGCAGAATGAGTGGGAAGAGGCAGCTCACAATAGAACGGAATGGAGAAGAATTGTAAAGTCAGTTAAGAGCGACAACAAAAAAGTAAAGAGGCAACAAAGCAATGAGATTTTTGAATGTCTGGAGTGCGGTAGACAGATAACATCACGTATCAGTCACGGCTTTTCAGTCACAGAAAAGCTCATGAAAGAAAACGCGTTGCGTGACCATCTTCTGATGCGTGTCAAATACTCGTCAGCGAGTAATGGCGGTATGTATGTATGTATGTAAAGAAAATTAAATAGCCCTTCTTACACAATATAACAGAAATAATCTTGAAGCAGAAATGTTATATCCAAATATATTAAAAAAGGTTTAGAATTTGTAGGATTCGAAACCATCCTAGATTACTTCTGTCGATTGGAAGATTTCGTTTTAAACTACATGATCACCACCTCTTTTTAAATACGTATATAAAATGCTATTTGTAGCAATTTCTTCATATAATTTCTAAACACATAAACTTTTCTAAAAACTTCTGCAAATATTGCAAAACCAAAATTAATCAAATCGATAGAGCAGTTATTGAGTTTTAGTCACTTTTTGTCACCAACAAACGTCATTTCATGTTTATTATGTACCACATAATATACACATTCTGTTTCAAAAACAGTTTGTCTAAAATTTTCGTTCAACTCCAGTGTAGTTCTTTCAGTGTATACATTTTCTATTCTAGCTTTGACTCTATGCCTCATCTAGGTACTATTGTAAACAGTGTTCCGCTTGATTTATACAATTGAAAGACGTTCTATGAATGTGTAGTGATGTGTAGATTAGTCCCGATGGAAAGAGCATTGATAAAAAAGAGACTTTCCTACAAAAATGGCTCAGATTGTCAAAAATTTATAACGATTACTGAAATTTATCAAGCTTGTAATGAATCTTATATATAATCTTTTGGGAAACCATCTGCACCATTTTACTGGAGCATCTAATTACACTTTCAAGCCGTAAGAATTGGTTGCATTATTTGTATACTCACAAAAAAGATGTTTAGATATTTTAGATAATACCTAAAAAAGTGGATATAGAAACGAATCTTTTCAATGTTTTCTTTCTGAAAAAAAAATCCAGACATAGTAAACAAGTTATTCCCTTTTTGTCACAGAAGTCTTGCACTTCCATTGTGCGGTGTGATAGTGCATTGTCATCAACGAAAACAAAATTTGCCCCTCTGAATAAACGCACAATTGGGTTTAACATCTCCCGAATGTAAACTCGGGTTCGAGTACCTCTCATTATCCCAGCTCAAAACATTACAGTACTTCTTGAAATAGGATGTGGGACTGAGCTGTAGCTAATCTGGCTTGTCGTCCTGAAGCCCTCCAGATATGGATTCTTCGAAATTTTGCGACTAAACTGCCCGTCAAATTAAATACCACAGCGATTTTACTCATTTTCAACGAGTTGTAACTTTGAAAAAAGTGAACCGATTTTGTCGATTTTTAGCATATTAAAGATCGGTTTTCGTAGATTGATCTGATTTTTCTAAATTTTGTATGAGATTTAGTTTTCAATGATATACAGGGTGTGAAAAAAAAGGAATGACATTTTTGTAATTTTTGTGTTGCTGTCATTTTGCAAAAAAAATTAACTAGAATTATAAGTTCTGTTAGGAATTTATACGATAACTCATCTGGAATAAAAGATAATCAATTTTTACTTACCAAACTTGCATTTTTGTTAGCATATCTCTTAAGAAAGGTAGAAAAAATACAAGTTAGAGTAAAAATTGATTATCTTTTATTCCAGATGAGTTATCGTAAAAATTCCAAATACGTCCCGAGATATTAGTCTTAGCTATACCCAGAACTTATAATTATTCTAGTTAATTTTTTTTGGCAAAATGGCAGCAACACAAAGAGCATAACATTCTTTTATGACAGCATCTAATAGGTTAGTTCATGCCTACACAATAAAAGTGTTTAGAATGTAAAGCAGGAACATGATTTCATGTAACTGATTCCAGTTATTATAAAGTCGGAAAAAAAAGAAAATGATGCATTTCCGCAGAGAAATTTTTAAGATTTAGTTGGGGAGACTTCTATATACTGGATGTTTTGTTGTTTTTTAAGTAAAAAAAAACTTAGCCCGTATGTTAATAGGTAAGTATATTAAAAAGTGATAAGTAATGTAAATAATGTGTAAAGTTTGTGTGTGTGTGTGTGTGTGTCTGCTAAATTATTAATCACTTGCATTATTAATATTTTGTTTTCGTCGGACTATAAACATTTATATTAATATGTTTAAAATTGTTTACTCTTTTGTTATTTCAATTAGCGAATCCTATGCGTGTGTTTATCAATTACAAAATTGTTAATTAATATAATGTATCAGTTTTGGAAGTGATCCGGTTATGCGATACGGTGACGTACTACATAGAAATTGAGGTTTATTACTAAACCTGACCGCATCTATATTTAAATATTTAATATCGCTAATGCGGCTGCATTGGTATAGTCTGACCAGATGTAATCTACAGGATGCCACTTTAGTTGCCACTTTTATTTATTAAAAAAACTTTAATAACAAAGATCATATATGATTATTATATAAAAATTATAGTAGGTACTTTATTGAATTATAAAGATTATTGCTTCATACTTTTTATTTAAATATTTATAGATTTTTATCATCGATGTATAATATTTATTTGTTTTTAAAAGAATTATATACTTCAGTTTTTTACTTTCTAAATTCAAAATGACAACCATATTTAAGGCAATGTAATTTTTGCTTTGGGTATTTTTAAGTTTTATCTTATGGTTTGTCTTTACGGTGGGTATTTTTGTCGATGACCATTTCAATACAATCATTGTAAATTCATCAACATGATGAGCCCTGAATTTCCACTTTTTGTCAAATTCCTTTAATGTAGGAAAAATCTCCCCAGTATTCCCAACAGTTGGCGATTTTACGCCATTGCGATATCTAACGGTGGTGAATCGGTTTGGGATAGAGAAGCCATTATCTGTTTTATTGGTAAAAATATGTGCTTGGACGCTGTGTGATCCTTTTATAAGATTAGGTTACGTTTACCACTCACCCGGAGTCTATAGGCCCATTGCGATACCCCTGTATCAAATCTTCCTCTCATTCTTTGTTTGCGTTAAAGCTCTTTGCAAAATTTTCAATGTAGCTGATGTTGACTTTTGCTGCATCCTCTAGTTCCTCCAAATACCTTGCCCTAAAGTTTTAAAGCGTCGGTACCCCAGTGCCGGACAGTAGCACAGCAGGTGCTCTATGGTTTCTTCTTCCTCTTCGCATTCTGTGCAGTAGTCGTCGTTGGAAATCTTCCATCTCACGAGGTTTACCCCCGTGGTGCAGTTTTCAGTGATGTCACCTACAATTATGCATACTAGGTTCTTTTTGTGCTCCAGTAGTTGTTTTGTCTTTTTGCTATCTTCCACTGGCCAGAAGTCTTCGAGCTGTAGCGCTGTCCTCATGGTGTTGCCATGTCTCTTGCTGCTTGGCCTTGATGGTAGTTCTTACAGTTTCCTTCAGTCTATTGATCGCTACAAGTGGTGGGTCATCTGTCACGGCCTCTCCCCTAGCCTCCTTTTTAGCGAATCTGTCCGCTTTTTGGTTACCCACCACATTGCTGTGGCCTGGCACCCAGCATAGAGTGTAACTTATGAGCATAGAGTGTAACTATAGAGTGCCTTGATGCAGACAGGACAGTGTTTCTCGGCAGTCCACCACAGTTTTCGATCTCACTGATTGCATGGTGATGCTTCTTACAGCGCCCAAACTGTCAGAATGTATCTCTTATTGGTCTATTAGCTATTTTCCATCGTATACAACTAGCCGCTTTTTTTATAGCGTAAACCTCTGATTGTAGAATATTACAGCCATCCGATTGCTTTAAAGATCGTCGGATGTCTAGTTATATAGATAGAAGAATCTGTGTAGACTGCTATCTCTTGAGTGTTCATTACTCGGTTCCTTTCCCATTCTTCTCCTGTCGGGATACGAATACTTACATTTTCTCCAAAATCATGTTTGGTGAGCATTTAGTCCGTTTTCTGGTTTAGAAGGTTTGGATTCGTTTTCGCCATGATTTTCCCTATCATTGGTAATATCCTCGAGTGACCGTAGTGGGTCTGGTGCCACAGATTGGATTGCCTTAATCTTAGGGCAGCCTTAGCGGCTAGATCCTTCACGAGTCAGTCGATTGATTGCAAGTCCAGAATTACTTCTAGCGCAGCTTGTGATGTGTTGTTCCTGGCTCCAGTTGTATCTAGAGCTGATAATCGCTGTACTTTTGTGAGGCTTTTTATTAAAGTAAAACAAACATTCTGTGCGATGTAATGAGGATTTGTGTATTGTACATCATATTTTTGTACATCACGTAAGTTTTTTAAATTATTGATATTTATATTGTTGCATTTTCGTGTAGGTTGTCTGATGATGTTGGTTTACAAGGTGGATGAACGATAGTGTACAGTTAATTATTTTAATTGCTTAGTTTTGAGAATAATAAAAAAATGTTAAATAGGAATGTTTTAGGTAAGGTTAACATACACAAATTATTTGTGTGATACACAATACGCCATACGCCCAAATTGTCACAGAATCGTCACTATCCTATTTCTCTTGTATATTAAATCTCCTGTCGAACATTCCGCAATTCTTACATTTTTGATCGGAGGTCGTATCGGAATGGATAAAACAGTTGATACCATACTAATATCACGGCATATAAATCACACGGCAGGCCAACTCGCTTTGGCGGGAACGCTACGCGCATATCCTCGCGCACGCCGCCATTTGCGTTTCCATCAACAGAGAGTAACCAGTGTCGTAGTTTTTTCAGTGACAACACACAGTTACGGCAGGTTCGAGTCAGTAGCGTACGGCTTAATTTATTTTGATTTTTTCTTGAGTGATATATTTTGTTTTTGTTGTTTTATTTTTGTTTATTATGTGATATATTTGGGTTTTCTAGTTTTATTTTCGTTTCTTATGTAATATAATTTGTTTTAGTAGTTTTATTTTTGTTGTTCAATAAAAGTTTCTTTCTGTTTCCTAGATATCCTATTGGGTATGTATATATGTGATTAATTATTTTAACATATTTTAGTTGTGAAAAAAACAGTAGTATACATATTAGGACATTCAGCTAAATAGGAAGATCTAATTAAAAATCTTTAAAAACTTTAATATTATAATAGTAAGATTTAATGTTAAATATTTAGTAAAATTTAATGCTGTATCTAGACATTAAAAATTAAATTAAAAAAAATCATTATATTATTAATTTAAATATAATTACAAAAGTAAACAAAATGAGTATATCGAAAATAAGTTAACAATACATTTTTAGGGCAAGAACATGGGCAATTGCAGCTAATAGAGAAGACTTGATTGAAGATATAAATAAGGCACACAAAAGGTACAGGTTGTGTTCTGTTCATTTTGAATTTAAAATGTTTACCAATCCGCTTTGTAACCGTATAAAATATAATGCGGTACCTACTTTGTTTCCTGCCATGAAAAAAAAAGTTTCTCAAAAAAAAATTGTGGATTTGTTAATTTGTGAAATTTGAATATTGATAAAATTTGCTACGCCCATTGATGGGCATAATTTGTACGTAGCCTCTTTATATTGTTCAATAAATATTTTATTGGTATTTCTTTAATTCTTATTTATAACTCCTGGCATGTTTTTATTAGTCGCATGTTTTTTAATTTTAATTGTCTATTCTCTACAGTGAAATATTTAATTGATTTTTTCATTTTTACTTTTCGAGAAGTATGCGCGGTTAAGGATTCATTTGTTTGGACAAAAGTATTGTGTAAATAAAATTCAGTTTCAGTCAATTACAGTATTTTTTTAATACGACCCTGTCTATCGATAGTTTATTTTCTGAGAAATTTTTTGATACGTTTTAATCCTGCCCTGACTTGGAAATGATAATGGCGCTATCAATCAAAGTCAAATTTTATAGAAATTTTAAACAATGGAATCTGAGCAGAGTTGTCGTGCCGATTGTTTTATGTGCCGTGCTAATATCTTATAAGTGAGACGCGCACAACATCCATATAAGTATATTTGTTGTCAATTATGGCAGCATCCAAGTGTATTTGATCTTGATCCAAGTACACTTGTACCGTGTAGCCCCTCACCCCAAATATCGATTTCATTCTATTGGCTTTTCTGAGTCATTTACATGAATACATAATTGTAAATTTGTCTGGTTGCGTTTTAATTAGACAAAGACATTTTCTCAAAGTGTTTTTTTTTATCTCAGAAAGCAGTAGGCCGGACTGAAAATCACGCCTAAAGAAAAACTGACGAGAGAAAAGGAAGAAATACGGGGATCTTAAGAAGGGGACAAATATACGGACAAGTACCGATAATAAAACGTGATTGCGTCATATTCGGAAAGAGTTTTTTGTAAAACATTCCACCAGTGGTGTGTCAAGAAAATATATTTAAAATTTTGAATGATATTATAATTAAATATTGCCATATAATAAACATAAAATTACGTCAAGTCGTAATATGTATTTTAATTTCTTATTTTAGGTTAGTTATTTTTAAAACATTAAAAATCTCTATTTACTGGGCAAGCAAGTTTATACTCCATTTAGATTTGTAATTCCAGCCCAATCAGCTTATTGAGTTGCTTTGATGTACCGCTGTCAAAGTGAAAGCTTGAGAAGGATGAATGGTTGGTGCATGATGATCATTTGCATAGATTATTTTCTTTGCTCTACGTTTGGAATTAAATGTTTAGCTGCTTGATATAGGTATATTCAGGAGACAGCTCCGAACCAGTGTATTTTTTAAGCGGACCGAAAAGTAATCTGGCCCTCTAATGGCCGATGCTTATTGTTTTAGTTTAAAAAGAAATAAAATAAAACGGTAATAAAGGTGGCTTTATTAAAAGGTCAGATACTAATATTACAATAGATAGCAATATACAGGGTAAGTTTTGTACGATGTTTTCTATGGGTATCTGGGAAAATACTGCAGCTAGAGAGTCAGTTAAATGGGGAAAGAATTGCAGTTTGTGAGGTCATAAATATGCGTCTTTCGGTTTCTTAAAAAAGTTTATGGTTATGCTAATTTTTGTTATTTGGAAAATAACAAATTTCGGCTATTTTATAAATGCTTCCTATTATAGTTCCATTGTAATCTATTGTCTAATCTCATCCTTAATGAGATTGTGTTCTCCGTTTTTGTCTAAAGTCTGTTATTTTTGACATATGACACAAACATATGTTTTTTTAAATGGAACCCATAGTTAATGACTAACTAAACCATTACTTCTTAAAATATGTTTTATACTTCTATAATATGTTTTTTTAATGACTGAGTTATAGCTTTCAATTCATATCTTTTTTCAACAATTTCACTTAGTTAGTCATGGAAACAAGAACTTTTCTTGGCTCTACATTTTCGAGGATACGCTAACCGGTAAACGTTTCAAGACATGTTAAAAACTAACATGTTAGACATGTTAGTTAAATTTAGAGTCTTGCACATCAATAGAGTGGCCCCAACATGACTTTAATTATGACGCTCCCCTTCATAACGAAAGAAATGTTAAAAATTATTTATATCATAGCTATAAAAACTTAGGGATAGAAAGAGGCGGACCAAATGCATGGACCTCCGCGCTCACCTGACCTATAAGTACATGCTGTCCAAAAAAAACGTAGGAAATTGGGTTAAAAGCATGAAACTTGGCATAGTTGTTTAATAGGTCATTTTAAGCTATTTTACCCGCAGCACCTAAAATTTCACCCTTTGGGGTAGTGTTGCAACCATTATTTATTTTTTAAGGAGTTAAATTTTTTTACAAATTTATTTCAATATTTTTTTTTAATTTTAGTGTCTTTTTTGACTAATTCGAACATGAAGATTTCCAAAAAATACGCCAATTTTGTATAACCTAGCGTTTGGGCTCTACGCTGTAATATTTGATATAAGTGTCAAAATTTCATTCTTTAACATATTTACCGTATCCTGACCAAAATGCTGGATATTTTTGTTTTATTTATTTATTTTTGTAACCCCATGGGCGCACCTATGGAGGTAGTAGGAATGTACCCCCCCCCCTTGGATGCGCCGTCAAGGATTCTTTGTATCAATTTGGGCAATACACTTCTAGAATCTGGGACTAACGTTTTGTATAATAAAAAAAATTAAGTTTACATTTAATCTTAATTAGTTTGTTTATAGTTATGTAATAACAATAAAAAAACAAGTATAAGCTGGCTTATTAGGTATTTAAAATTCATTGAAATCTCGAGCTGCAACAAAAAATAGTTTTATTATAACTTTTACTTTCTTCAGAATTGTTTGGCCTCCTATTACTGCATTCTCCTTTGCAGTTCTTGCAGGCGATGGTACAAGGTAAGTCATGTTTTTTGCAGGAACACCGCATTGTTTCACAATGCGTGTTACACCCACACGTATCGACTGACTTGCATGACTCCCAAACTTGGGCTTTTTTCGACCATTTTCCCTCAAACTCCATCCATCCTCAGCTAATTGGAGCAGGTAGATCATCTTGATATATTTGGTCAGCTCTACCCCAAATATAACCCGGCCGCCTGGTATGTGTGTTCGCCTGGTGTAGAGTAGCTCGACTTGGTGGCATAGCCGTAAGTGGCCTATTTTCAGTTGCAAACAAGTGTTTTCTGGCCATAATTATGTTATTAGTAGACTGAACATTATATAGGCGAACCACATATTTTTCAAATTCTTGAAGCACATTATCTTCTAACTTCTCACGGGGGAAAGATATTGCATGAAATGCAGTTGTTGTATCTTCTGTCCAAGTTTTCCAAGCCGACCGTTTGCCCTTTGACGACAGAAAAGACACAGTGTCACATCCAGAGAAGGCATGAAAACCGCGTAGAGCTTCTGATTTTCTGTCACCAAGAACTTCCACAATACAGTGAACAGGAATGTATCGCAAACTTTTTGAAGAGCTATACAGAAACCAGAGGTTTTCTTGGCCTAGGCGTTTAAATTGAGGAAAAAAAGATATAGCTAAAACCAAAATGTCAGTGTCAGCACAACGAATTAACACCGATTTGGCTCCGTTAATAATCATGTCTTTAACGTGCATGATTATTCGTCCATCTGCTTTCTCCATCTGGGCATAGGATACACCTTCTAAGTTGGTAAAACGGCCAGTTGATGACCTGCAGCTGTCTGGCCCACATTAGTTACTAAATTATAGGAGTTACAATTCTCAATAATACTTTTCAGATTACTTACATACTTTCCGGACTTTTACACATAACCGTATCTACTTGCTCATCTTTAACATTACGACTACTTCTTTTGTATAGACGTGCCAAACACTTTAGATGGTATTTGGCTTCTTGAGCTACCAAATTGCCTTCTGGAGCAGGTAGTGTATCACCAAGAATTTTAACAGAGTGCTCCACTTTTTTATAAATTGTCTCAGTAGCACACAAATGTAAAAGATTTTTTTTATTACCTGGTTCAGTGCATAATGAAACAAACATATTTTTTTACATTTACCAATAATGCAGTTGATCTTGTTGCTCGAACAGAATTATTTCCCCCTGTTTGTTGGGAAATCGATGCCTGAGATTGTTCTTGAGACTCACAGCAACATGCTGCCTCATTAGATTTAGATAAGAAGAGAGGAGTATGTCAAATTTTGGTGAAACGTATTTTAAGTTGCATGCTTTGTGCCACAGTACTTTTTTTCGATTAATGTTTGCTCAATTTCTCCTTCCCCTTTAAGACAATTAATTTGCATTCCAGATTACGTGATTGTAATTAGTTAAAAGTAGTAAATTAGAAGTTAAAGTACCATATCCTTTATTTCGAAGCGAAACAACTGGATTATTTGCAGGACAAATATTTTTCCACCGCCAATCTGACAGATACAACATTTTTTCCAATCTATTAAACTATCTAGGGGATGCGGTACTGCCACCGTTATTTTATTTTTATATTTTTTCATTTTTTTTCATGCTACAAAGAAGCAAATATTACATTAAAAAACAAAAAAATGAAACCGAAGCCATGCAATTAGTGTGGGTACCTATTGTAATAAAAAATCTACTCATCGGCAAACGGTTTAATGATTAATATTTTGTTCGTTGCTCAACATAAATTATTATAATATATTAATTTATATTGCTTCTTTTGTTTATGCCACTATACACAGCCAGTGCCGTCACTTAAAGCAGGTTAAAAATTATTAAATGTATAAAAATTACGATATAGCGTTTATTTCTAGGGTAGGGATGATAAACATATCAGTTTAACTTTGTTTATTGATAATAATAATATTAATAACAATAATTAATAATTGAGTTATTCGTTTTAGTTAAATTTTATAAAAATATGTCACCAAATATTATACAATTGGCGTTGGCATTAAAATTTTGAATATTTGTAACCTTTTTTGTAAAAAAGGGGTAAAACCATCATCATAAGGGGTGAAATTTGGGGTGCTGTGGCTCAAATCATTTAAAATGGTCTAAATAACCACTCTGGCGAGTTTCATGCTTTTAACCCAATTAGCTACGTTTTACCCTATTTTGAGGGTCTGCCGCATAGACTATATCCGTTTTAGATATTTTTTATACGACTCGTTCAATCTTTGCCCATCTCTACGTCAATCATAAAAGTTGTATTATTAAATATTCTAAAAACATAATAATTGTATTAACAAATATTTTAAAATTTACGTAGGTTTACTTATTTTTCCACGTCTACGCCACTGTCATTGGCCGTTTGCCTTTGTTCGACAAAATGCCTCCAGCTAAAATTTCGAAATGAACGCCATTCTGCCAGGACCGGCTCCTAATTCCAGTCTTTTAGTCATAGAGGCGAACCAAAAAGGGGAAAAAAGTTTGTCGTTTTTTACGCATTTTAAAATTGTCCTACAATGCCTATTCGGGGAAATGCTCGTTTTCTCCCATTTTTTCCCTCTGACTACGATGAATCGTTTGAAAAAAACTTTTATATTCTCGACTTGCCCGGCTGCTAATACAATATAGGACAAAACTTGAGGAACTGAATTTTGAAAATTTATTTTATTGTTCAATCACAATAATTCGATTTCAAGTTTCGTTGACACACACAATAATTCAAAAATTAATATTTGATTTATAAATGCTCTATTTATGAAAAATATATTCAATTAGTAGATTTGCATGTAAATAGTGTCGGTATATGGTTCAGTACTTTAGACAAATAGTGTTTTGGGGTGCAGAACTCCAGAAAATAAAGTAACATGACCACGCCCACGAAGGGCTCTTTTTGGACTATGAAATCGTCAATCTTAAACTGAAAATTGAAGGACCTTATTTTATTAAAGCAAACCATAAACCCTACTTATTGTCTTTAAATACTGCATGTTAATGTCATTTTTGTAGTTCTTGAAATCAGAAATCTCAATCCGATGCTGATTTTAATGGTGAGCTGCAAGTGCACGAATTACATATGTGCACACGCACAGCTTAATGCATCGAACGTCGCTGAAGTGTCGTTGATAATGTCGCTACGACGATTATTTTTCCTTGTTTTATATTATTATATTTCTCCTCACTATTTCAACTTATATGTAATTTATTATATTATAATTTATATTTCAAAAAAGTTTTTTTCTCAAGAAGAGGGATTACATTTAAGGATTCACATGCATATGTGCACTAACCAAGGACCCACCACTGCATGTGACATTTGGATTGACGTTTTTGAAAACATACTTTTTTCTATTCCAAAATCTGTCTAAATTCCAAAATCTTCCGCCTAGTCGAGCAGAGCCATACCATCCTTTTCTCGAAGATATTAGCGGCACTTTTGACCACCATATAACTTCGTTGTGAATAAAGCAAAAATATTAATTTTCACTACACATGAAGAGATACTATAGCTGTCTAGGTTACCAAAATATCTAGAAATTATGCCACATAGTTTATGAATTATCGCTTGTCAAATTTCTTTAATGTCGACATTGACTCACTGACAGATCATCAAAATTTCAAAGTACTTCTAGATGTGTAACAAACTTCAAATTTCGAATTTTAGATAGCTTTAAGCTTACAATGCAATGGAAGGAAAAAATAAAAAATCTCGAAATATCCTTATGGATCAAAAGTTAGCTGCCTAGCCGCTACTGCACTGGTAACCGATTCTCCAGCGATGGTAATAGGAGGACCGGTGATAGGAGGATAGGTGGACCGGATTCTTTCAAAATTTGGGTTTTTATATAAAAGCACCTGCTCCATTTATCTAAAATAATTATCAGCGTTACAGTGTTGCCGGATCATTTAAAAAATGGTAGTATTTTTGTTATTTTAAAGGGAACACCCAGTATATTATTACATTTTTGAAAACTATTCTCATATCTCATAATTTTTTTTATTATACTAACCTATACCTATCTCTTATAGTTTCCGAGATAAAAAATAAAATATGTGTAAAATTGACAAAACATATGGTCAATACATTTTGAATAAGCAGTGGTAATAATGGTTATAACGAAAGTCGGAAACACAAGTCGTTAGAAAACTAGAATAAATCCATTTGATATTATCTGACTTTATACGATAATTCAAAGTTTATGGATTATTGCTAGTCAAACTTCTTTAATATTATTTTGAATGATATATTACCCGAGAAAAAATTGGAGGATAACCTACAAAAAGAAATGAGATTCCCCATCAAAAACATAGACTGTAAAAAATGCCAAGTCGCGCAAAACAATTCTTCCACTGTAAAAAGTTGTGAGATCCCATGTAAAACCAAGTCAGTTTATTTTATTTAGTCTCTCTTTAAGCACCTAATCAACAATTTTGTTATAAATTGTTGAATAATAATAATTTAACTTTTTTAGATTTACTTACTAATCGAGATGGTAGATTATTCTTCTATCATTATGGTGCTGTGCAATTGCCAAGTCATTATAACTATTATAGAAATAAAGATGACTAATATTGATACTAAGAATTTTTTTACATTCTATGTTTTTGATGAAAAAATATAAAGTAACTCTAATTTTGTCCAGTACTGTAACTTGCTGCCTAAAATATTTTTTTACTGTCGAGAATTCGAAATCAGTCGTCTCTATACAATAACAGCATTGTTTCTGCTCTTTTATTCACATCTCTTTTGAGTTAACATTCAGTTAGATGCTCGTCACAATTTGTTTATTGAAGATCGTTTCTGATGCTCTTTGTGTTTTTTTTTGTTAGAACGTCGACATGCTGTATTTTGACATACCTCTTTGTTTTTCGTTGATAAAGAAATCATTTTAAGTACCTATTTGGCAAATGAGAATTCTGTACTTCATTAATTTGTACAAGCGTATAACTAATTGGGTTCTTTGATTATAACAGAGTAAAACAATATTAGAACATGGAAAAAAATTAGCACATGCTTCCTATGCCGCCCATTTTTTTCCTAAAATAATCCTCTAGGTTTGGACGTTACTTTCTTAAAGATATAACATACAATAATATTATTAAATGCTATTTATTCTAACGATATATATTTTAATAAGAATAATTTTAATTAGAAATATGAATAAGTAAAAAGTTACTACTGTGGTTTGAAATCAGCTTCTTTTTACAAAAATCAATGTATTTATCCCGATGTCGTCGACTCAATACAACACAACGTTTTAGAGACGACCGGTACCGTCAGCAACACGATTGCAAATCAGTAAGGGCTGTAATACTCAGGGTTGTAATACAACACCCAAATGTATTGGTCATAGTACAATAATATTAGTAGAATTTTTTTAGCGTTGATCAAATTAATCTACATAGTATACCAATACATTATTTTCTTTTAAATAATTTATTCTATCTATGTTACAAGACGACAGAATGAACTACAAGAGGATAAGGTAGATCATAGACATAAAGATCATAGATATAAAAGATAGAACAAACATATACATACATGGAATTATTTTGAGCCAGCATATACAAGCAAAGTGTAAACAAACCGTTTGTTCATTTTCTGTTTCATTTGACCATAGACTTGATATAATAATTTTTCAAGATTTGGCAACGTTATTGGCGTAGTTTTAGAATCTCCATAAAAACAGGAAAAGAGTAATAAAATAGATATGTTTATTTACGTCAAAAGGCATTTAGGAATTACGCAAATAAAAAACAAATGACACAAATCAAATATAAAATCCGAGATAAAATCTAAAGAAAAATAAACAGTAGAGATATAATATCAAATGTGTCTTAGATCATCATATCTATGTGATCCAGACGCAATATACTAGGTATCACTACTACGCATGGTAGAAATTCAAAAATATTAATTTATGGCATGTTTATTTTTGTTGTAAATTTCACAAATCATACACTTGGCTGCATGGCTGCTATGTTCCATGGCACAGAATTTTTGTTTTATTTTGATAAAATATAGTCACAGCGTCCAACACCAGAGTAATAATGTTGAACAATTACACAAATAAATAACAAATGACACAAATCAAATATAAAATCTATTGAAAAATAAACAGTAGAGTATATAATGTCAAATGTATCTTAGATCATCATATCTATGTGATCCAGACGCAATATAATAGGGATTACGCATAATTATTATAATATTATATAATTATATTAGGGATACTACGCATAAGAAAATTCAAAAATTCTCTTGTTAGTTTGGGTTAAAAAAATAAAACAATTATTTTTATTTTTATTTTTTTAATAATTTATATAAATAAATAAACATTATTATATTCAACAAAATAAATAATGAAAAAAAAACAACAATTAATTCTAATTTATAACTGTCATTAACGAGATTGGGTGTGTTGGTATATGACATAAATTGGTCACTTTGGTATGGTACCGGCATAGCACTTAGAACAGTAGAGTATATATAATGTCAAATGTATCTTAGATCATCATATCTATGTGATCCAGACGCAATATAATAAGGATCACTATACTACGCATGTTAAAATTCAAAAATATTAATTTATGGCATGTTTATTTTTGTTGAAAATTTCACAAATCATGCACTGGGCCAGAGCCTATTTTTCATCTGGTCGGGCCCAAAGGCCCAAGCAAAAATTCGGACCTTTTTTCCAATAAAATTCAAAAATTCTCTTGTTAGTTTGGGTTAAAAAAATAAAACAGTTATTTTTATTTTTAATTTTATATTTTTTTAATAATTTAAATAAATAAATAAACATTATTATATTCAACAAAATAAATAATGAAAAAAAAACAACAATTAATTCTAATTTATAACTGTCATTAACGAGATTGGGTGTGTTGGTATATGACATAAATTGTTCACTTCGGTATGGTACCGGCAGAGCACTTGGTAATTTCGGTCACTTCCGGTTTCACCGGAAACGACTACTTTACAACTTTTGATTTTTAAATGGCACCCTCGGCATTTTTTTTTACTTTATTCGATAGAAAATGACAGTCTGAATTGAATGACATATCATATGTCAACTTTTGACATAGTCACTCAAAAACAAATTGTATTTTAAATTTCAATCTAGAGTGCCACAGCTGTGCCAAAAACACTAATTTTTAATCAAGGAGCCTTGGAAAGATAGATTTGGTCGTCTAATGTTTTTAGTGTCTTGTCCTGACCGGTTAAAAAATGCCCTAATCGTATTTTTAATCATATCTCATTTTTTTCAAATGGAACGGGTGTGTTTTATTAGCATATTTGGAAAAAGCATTTTTTTACGAATAAATTGATACTACACACTTGGTATTTCGAGTCAAATTGTCGTTATGAACCGCATGTTATAATTTCAAATAAACTAAAAAAACTAAATATGCAAAAATGTCAAAAGATGACATTTGACATATGATTGTTATTCGATTTAGAGTGTCATTTTCTATCGAATAAAGTAAAAAAAATACCGAGGGTGCCATTTAAAATCCAAAAGTTGTTGTAGATAGTCATTTCCGGTGAAACCGGAAGTAACCGAAAACAATTGAATATTGTCAATCAATCCTAATTTATGTCATAATATACTAACATACCAAATCTCGTTGTTTTATCTGAAAAAATAAAAAAGTTATAGGGGTGAGCCACTTTTGAGACGTACCCGGTATATTATGTAGCTGTAGTAAGTCTCTACTCTGTGGTTGTAGTTTGTATTTTACAGTATACAAATTGTACAATTTGAATTAGTAGGGCTTGCAACAGGCCCCTCGCTGGCCCGGGCCCGTGTTCCATCGAACACGTTTGAACACCAATAGTTACGTTACTGGTTTTGATAAAAAATATAATGGGCGTAATAAAACTGCAGCCGGATCCTGTACTAATAGATGCTGTGAATAGATGTCACTTCTTTTAGTATATTAAATTAAGTATGGTGTTTTAATGGCAGTATTCTCCGTAGCTAGATTCCAGTTATAGCCGAACTTTTTAGTACAATCTCTGTTTAGCTCAATAGTACAGTTTACATCCGGATTAGGACAACGGTAGCAATGCCGCCAGCAGCAGCAACAGCAGTGCTTGCAACTTGTTACTAATATAAAAAGTTCTCAAACTCGCCAGTCGTCCATGTATTTGTTCGGCAAGAGAGACGAAACTTTTGAAAGAGTTTGCAGTTTGCGTTATTTATAGAATTTGATTACGGCTGCGAAGTTCTACAGAAGGAGAGCTAAAGCGAGACGGAATCTAGGGAGATGATTTTCAAGTTTCTCTCGTTTTATTTTCGAGCTATTTTACCAGGTTAATCAGCTGGGAAAGAAAAGCAAGCAATAACTAAATAAATTCTAATTGATTTTGCAATAACGCTAAGATTTTGTGGCTATTTCCAAATTGGCCGAGACATAGGAACACGAGACATAGAAAATCCCATGTAAAATTTGAAAAGGTCAAATACCGTATGATCGAAAAAAAAAACAGCGTCCAGTTTGCTTGGAAATGACGATCGTTGACATTTGCCATATAATTTTACATATAAAAGGACAACGATCTTCATTGCCGTTTTTTCTCGATCATACGGTATTATCTCCCCAGATGATTTTATGCAAAAACTGTATTAGAATTTTTGGAAGAGGCGTTAAAGTTGGACTTAGAAAGTAGGATCTAGAATTTCGTTTTATTTGGAATATACACCTAAAAGTTATTTGCAAAAATCTACCTTCAAATTACTAAAAATTTGCAATACCGCCCATAGAAAGCTACAATCATTAAAATACCAGTAAAAATATGATTTTGCCATGTCAAATTCGATGTCACATTTTTTTTTGATTACGAGAATTTATGTGGTTTGGAAAGGGTGGTTGGTTTTTTTTCTGAATTGGAATGTTCATCTACAAAAGAATTAGTTGAAATGAGAATAGTATTCGCGGTGTATGACTTGTTTGCTGTTCATTAGTCGGTCACTCGCAGGCCTCGCTCATATCACACACATCCACAATAATAAACAAATAAAATAAATATTTGTAACTAAAGGAACTTTATTAAATTATACTAATTAATAAAATGTTTACATAATTCGCCAAACAATACCCCAAATGATTATAAAATTCACGCCTCACAATACCAAGCCGTTAAGGGGAGAATCTAAATTTCTGTATTTCATATGCCCATAAAGACGGTTTTTGTGTGTGGTGGCAACTAAAACAGGTGCAACCTGTTTTAGTTGCCAATAGTAATGTTAATATTAATTTTAGGGTAAATTATAATAAGAAAATTAATTTACCAGTCGCTATCCTGAGGGACTTCTATAAAAAGACCATTTCTTCATTATATTAGCTGTATCGTTAGACTCGATAACGTCTAGACGAATTTGCAACAGGCCTTCCAAGTCGCATCAAGTGGGTCCGATGTTAAATTGTCGAATTTGAGGGTTTGAAGGCAGGTCTCTGCATCTTGTTCCGGTTCTAATGCCAAATATTAAAAGAACATTCGAATTTACCATAATCAGTTTCATGCCTCGACTTGTTACTATATTTTTCTTCTTTTTGTTTTTTATCTTCTGAAGCATATTTGGACACTGCTGTTTTAATGAATACCCGCACCAGAGATCTCACACAGCGGAATTTGATTAGACAACACAACAAATTAACTACAATACGATAGGACTTTTATTTAAAATATTGAAGAGAACCGCTCTAATGAAACTAAAGCTTCACTGAATAACACAACCACACAGACGTTGTTAAAGTGCCAAATTAACCAATCAAGATGGCCACCATATTAGTCCTAATATTTTATTTCTGATATTAATAACCGCGTGCATTAATATAATGTAGTGTGTTCATTGTATTAACAACATTGTTCATTGTCACATTGTACAACTCATTATTCAATGATTTAGTATATTAATATAATGAATATGTGTTCATTAAAGTTTCAGCATTAAAATAAAGAACGCATTCATTGGGACAATGAACGCGTTCTTCTATACTATAAAAAAATATCTTCACCTATTCTGTTTACATTAAAAAACTCTTCCTATTTGAAATTTCTAATAAAACGCCACGCAAACTGCCGCACTTGCTTTTTAGGTCTCTCTTCTCTATATTCCGATAACAGATAACAGCTATACGGTCCCGTATAGCTGTTACTGACTAGTTAAAGCGATATACAACCTCGATTCTCAACTCAAACCAGTTCTTTTTACTTAACTGTTCCAAACAGTTCCAAGCCCCTAACTGTTCCAAGTCTCAAACTGTTCCAAGCCCCAAACTGTTCCACATGAATAAAACAGTTCCAGTTCTACTGGTCTTTATATTTATTTTTCTATGCTAATTTGTGTCGCAGTGTTTTGAAATAGCTGCAACAGTTGGAACTGGAACTGGTACAGGGTAGCACATGAATCTGTTCTGCTTTCCGGAGACTGGATCTGCGAACCTTTCTTATACAGCGGGAATACTATTTCCAGCAAAATGCCATTTAACCATCGTAATTTTTTTGCGAAAATCATAATTTTGCGAAAATCATAATTTTTCGAAAATCCTAATTATTTTATACGAAATTACTCTATTCGGTACCTTCGAATTTTTGTAAACAAAATGTGACATCACATTTGATAAATGACACATCACATTCAAATCACATTTTTGCTGGTATATATTTTAATTCTAGCTTTCTCCGGGCCCTATTATAAATTTTAATAATTTGAAGGTATAGATTTTTGGAAATAACTTTTGAATTCCGATTCCAAATGAAACGAAATTTTAGAGAAAAGTACAACTTTAACGCCTCTTTAAAAAAGCGTAATATACTACTTTTGCATATTATATAATCATCTGGGGAGATAATATGTTTCAAAATTTACGTGGGATTTTCTATGTCCCAAGTTCGATACACCACACTGTATATTTATGTGATTTCTTTATTGTGAGACCAAGAGTAATTCTATTAAGCTTGATTTTCATGTATCCGTTGTCCGACGATATGTTGGTACGATATTAATTTTATATTTTATTGGTAGAATTTAAAGACTTTGATTGTTTACTAAAAAGAAAAGGTTCTTTTGTGGTAATTCTCTCCTGCAATCTAGAACCAGCCGATATGTTGTATAACCAAGTTAAATTTTTTTTTCTCTGAGCCAGAACGACGCAGTAGTGCTACAGCGGCAAAAGTTAAGTGGAAAGAAATATGTTCCTGTTAAGTGGAAAGAAATATGTTCCTGTAAGCCGTAAGTTTTTGAACTTTTGTACATTTTGAAGCTGTATGCTGAATGGCTTAGAATTTGACAAAGTTTTTCTCAGTTTGGTACGTATCAGCGCATAGATTTCTACTACGGAAGGTAGAGGCATTTATAGGTATGGAGGGTAGAGGGTAAAATTATCTACTATCCATAGTTTTACGCTTTAATGTTTAGCGTTTGCGCAATATAAAAATATTATATTATCACTGGTTATTAGCTGCCCATACACGGAAAGGCCCGGCTTTCGGACTTGGCCTTGAGGCCGGGCCTTTTAACCAAAATATAATAATAAAAAAAGGCAAAGGCAAATTCCGCGGACCTTTAGAAAACTCTGGTATTTTGGAGGACGGGCCTTTCAGTGTAGAGGCAGCTATTCAACGGGTATATTATCACAGGGTCGGATTCAATTAATTTAAAATGACTTAGTAAAAATTAGGATAAAATATGATAAAAGCGTATTTTAATTTTAAAAGCGAAAACTACGAAATACTTAATATAATTAAAATGACTTAAATCTAACACGTAATATTTACACTTTTTTATACCTTTTATATAATTGTAGGGAATCCGGTGACATATACGCGGTCTACCGGAAACATTACTTATTACTTCGCATAACTTGAAGAATATCTACTTTTAATAATGAACACTTCAGAAATACACCAGTAAAAACATTTATTATTTGAGATTAAAACTCGAATTAAATTATAAATATTAGTTACCTATGTTGTTATAGCTTTTATAGGCCTGTTTAACGACTTAATAAGTTACCTAGCGAAAAAATCTGTGCGCGTACCTACCACTATTGTTACAGGTTAATTCGTTAAAGAAATATGTTACACAAGTTAAAAACGCTAAAATTTTAATGGTATTACTTGTGCATTATTGGCCTTATAATGTAATTTGTTGGAATTATATCTTCTTTAAATATAATTAGACTTTTTAACGACTTTTAAGTTACCTAGGAAAAAATCTGTGCACGTACCTACCAGTATTGTTACAGGTTAATTCGTGAAACAAATGTGTTACATATTATTCGTGGTATTAGTGGTATTATATTGGAATCAGCTTGGCATTAGTGGGGCATTATATGAGAAATTTGGTATTTAATTTGTATTTTTGGCATTACTTTGGCATTAGTATACAGACATTTGTCAGCGGTTTACTCCTTGTAGATAATCAAAAAGTTTTTTGATAAAATTTGCTTTTCATGTCAGATCATTTCTATGAAAAATTACATTAGATTTTTATTAAAGACGCTGGGTAATTAAAACATTGACTAATAAACCTTGTCCACTTTAAATACGGGGTCACGAAATATCCTCCTTGGAGTGTTTGGGTTAAGGGGTGTATAATAAATTAATCGTTGTTTTATAATAAAAACCATAAAACATTTATTTGTGAGTAAAATAATGCAATGGTTGGATATCTCTCCTTTATAATTCGGTGACTAAAAATACACTAAAATAATTAGAAAAAAAATCTTGTACTTATTTAGTAATTACGTCAATATTAATTAATTGACTTTCTAGTCTATTTTATTTTATGTACAAATATATTATTAAATTTTAAGCATTAAGTAATAAAACACTTTGTGCCCTCTTATATCGTAAAAGGTTACGAAATATACTCCTGGTTACACCCCTTACAGAAAACAGTGTAAGGGGTGTAAATAAATTGTATAATCACTGTTTTTTATAATAAAAACTATAAAATATTTCTTATTTGTGAGATTAAAAAAACAAAACAATGCATTGGTTAAAATAAGTACATTCAATACTGTTTTCAATTGTTAATTCAATAATGTGTTATAACATAATATAGCCATTACTATTATACTATTATTATTAAAATAATATGTGTGTAACATATTTCTTTAACGAATTAACCTGTAACAGACATTTATATGCCCAGTATATTTTTGTTTAACAAACCAATCAGGAAAAATCCAAAACCTACCGTTATAGGAGGTATAAGACGATTAAACTTATATAATGACAACTACTTATCGGATAACAAATTAATTACTACTGTCAGCTAGTTCAGCTACTGTCTAGGTAGAATTTACCTAGAGTACCTACACCTACCTATGATGATGTAGGTAGATTAAAGCTTATTTTGACGTTACCTCTCACTTCGGTGTCACAAGCTGAATTTTTCAGGGATGGAAGTACAGTACATCACAGTACATGATATGGGGACCCTTATTCCGAAAGTAGTACAAAATTAAACAGGGTAAAAAGGCACTATCATCAAAAATCGATATATTAATACCACCGTATAGAGAAAACAAATACTTATTTTTTGATCCAGTACAGAATAAAGTCTTCGTAGGGAGTAATTTTTTATAATTATTTACAAAAAAACATTTCCATTAGCGCTTATGACCAAAAAAAAACTTTAAACATGAATAATCATTTCAATCATGCGAAAATTTGGTTTAAAAATAGAGATTTTTTTTTAATATAACTTTCATTTAACGAAAAACGAAGGCCTAAATGAAAAAAAGAAACAATTTAAAAGTTTCGCTTATGTCTTGACAAGGTATCAAAGCAAACCCCATATTTTTTGCTTTTAAACTAATAAAGATATATCAACAAACAATTAGCGATGTAATGGTTTTTGCGCGCGCTGGCCGACTGCCGCCGCTGCGCCGAGATTTCCTATACCCTTGTATATATGACGTCATGGTGTGGCAAATGTAGCATTTTAATTCGCTTTGGGCTCCCTTATATAGGATAACAGAAACATTTTCAATGTTAAAAACTCTTCCTATTTGAAATTTATAATAAAACGCCGCGCAAACTGTCGCATTTGTTTTTTAGGTCTCTCTTCTCTATATTCCGATAACAGATAACAGCTATACGGTCCCGTATAGCTGTTACCGACTAGCTAAAGCGATATACAACCTAGATTCTCAACTCAAACCAGTTCTTTTTACTTAACTGTTCCAAACAGTTCCAAGCCCCTAACTGTTCCAAGTTCCAAACTGTTCTAAGTCACAAACTGTTCCAAGTCTCAAACTGTTCCAAGCCCCAAACTGTTCCACATGAATAACTGGTCTTTATATTTGTTTTTCTATGCTAATTTGTGTCGCAGTGTTTTGAAATACCTGCAACAGTTGGAACTGGAACTGGTACAGGGTAACACATGAATCTGTTCCAAGCTAGTTTCAAAACAAACCTGTTTCGAAAATAACAAATCCTGTTCCAAAGCATAACCACTATGCTCCACAGGAAGAAGCTGTTCGGCGAATGGTCCTGTGGTTTTCCTTCTGTATGCCCAATAGACGGGAGTCAATGTTTTTCTTTTCTTCAGCATAAAGAATATTCTATAATATATAAGTTATTGTTGTTTTCTTCCTGTTCAATAATTTTTGTCCTCAAACTCCCATGTTCTTAATACCGTGTGTTTTGTTTCAAACCTCTAGTTTATTCTTTAAATTTTTGAGTTATTATGGTATAGGCTTTCCGGAGACTGGATCTGCGAACCTTTCTTATATAGCGGGAATACTATTTCCAGCAAAATGCCGTTTAACCATCGTAATTTTTTTGCGAAAATCATAATTTTGCGAAAATCATAATTTTGCGAAAATCATAATTATTTTATACGAAATTACTCTATTCGGTACCTTCAAATTTTTGTAAACAAAATGTGACATCACATTTGATAAATGACACATGATATTCAAATCACATTTTTGCTGGTATATATTTTAATTCTAGCTTTCTCCGGGCCCTACTATAAATTTTACTAATTTGAAGGTATAGATTTTTGGAAATAACTTTTGAATTCCGATTCCAAATGAAACGAAATTCTAGAGAAAAGTACAACTTTAACGCCTCTTTAAAAAAGCGTAATATACTACTTTTGCATATTATATAATCATCTGGGGAGATAATATGTTTCAAAATTTACGTGGGATTTTCTATGTCCCATGTTCGATACACCACACTGTATATTTATGTGATTTGT
Organism: Sitophilus oryzae; assembly: GCF_002938485.1. Lineage (NCBI taxonomy): Eukaryota > Metazoa > Arthropoda > Insecta > Coleoptera > Curculionidae > Sitophilus > Sitophilus oryzae. Next base: position 49,537 of record NW_022147420.1, on the reverse strand, counting down.
TTATTGTGAGACCAAAAGTAATTCTATTAAGCTTGATTTTGATGCATTCGTTGTCCGACGATATGTTGGTACGATATTAATTTTATATTTTATTGAATAGTAGAATTTAAAGACTTTGATTTGTTAGAAAATAACGCAGTTTTTAAATTGATTGCATTTTCATGCCTCCGTTTATTGGATATACGTTGGTGTTATTTCATATTTTCCTTTCCATAACGATTCTATTTTACTAATATTTTTATTAAGGTTAGATTAAATTTGTAAAAAAAGTGTGAAAACGTCCGTTATCGTATGAACGGGTGTGTTGACGGGCTGAAGTAAAATATTTACGGATGAAAAGTGACGCGAAAACGCTATGACCAATCAGAGCACCGTCGGACCATCGTATCAACGTATAACCGATGCATGAAAATCAAGCATTAGAGATAAAATAAATGTTTGCTTAGTACTCAGCTTGTTAAACCGGTACTACCGTTATTTACCGCACCCTCATTATTTGGAAGGTGCCGATGCCGGTTTAACTCAAACATATAACAAATAACTCAATAAACTTATGTCTACTTGCACCGTTTGTATAAACTTTGTTTAAAGGCTAAACAGTGATTCACTATAATAAGATATTATATAGTTAGTCACTGTTTAGCCTTTAAACAAAGTTTATACAAACGGTGCAAGTGGGCATTAATTGACTATGCAAACTGTCTAACTTCTACTAGTAGTGGTTATTTCCGAATTCGGGTTCTTTTATTTATTTTTTTTTTTCATATTGCCTTTGTTAAGATGGACCATAAGATACTTTTGTCTTTAAAGGAAGCTCTAGGCTCTAGTATTATCCCCTTTTCCGATAAGGCGGATATTTCCAAACAAACCCTTTATATAACGAATTTTTTAGATAAAGAGATTCTCAACAAATAATATAAATAGATAAACTTTGCTGTATGAAATGAAAGTAGCCAAGTTACAAAAACCATCAGGTGTAAACAAACTACATACACAAATTCGACAATTCTTATCTTTCAACCTCAAGTTGTAAATGTAAAAACGTGTCTTTTTATGTAACAATGGGGAGGCATGAAACTTTTAAAATTACTTGTGTTAAAAAGTGTCTGTATATTTGTATTGTATTGACATTAGTTTTTTTAAGCTTTAATTTGTATAATTTAAATTGTTGAAAACTGTTTAATAAGATATTTTGTTGTAATTGTTACAGAACTTGTTACAGAAACTGTAACATTAGAAATTTACTTTTGTACTCTTACTCTAATTCAATTTAAACGGAAAAGAACTGGCGCGAATTCGACCGGAAAACGTTCGAAATAATTTAAGCGCTCTGATTGGACGAACGTCACCTCGCCTGTCAAGGATACGCGGACGCCGGACGCATCGCGCGTCGGCCGCCATATTTAATATTTATATTATACAATCGGCAATCGGTCGCGTCCTTAGACAAGGAAAGAGAGGGGACAGGTAACACGGCAGCTGAAAGTGAGGGTGCAGCAGCCACTCTATCCTAAAAACGGCGTATCGGCGTAACGGCGTAATGACCTTGAATAGATTTCCAGTAATTCTATTGGCTGAAACATTCATCTGTCAGAAATTTTATCTGTCAAATTCATCTGTCAAAAATTTCAGCCAATAGAATTACTGGAAATCGATTCAAGGTCGTTATCGCCGTTTTTAGATAGATGTGGCTACTGCACCCTGAGGCCAGCTGTCACCACGCGAAATTCTCCAATGGCGTAGCATCAGAAATTAGCTTGTACCTAGACGATACAAAATATTTATTAAAACGTAAACTAATATATCGTTCATTTTTTGAGTAATGCATATATACAATTTTGTATTTTATAGTCCCACCTTTTATAATATTAGAATATCTAAGTCGATAATGCAAAATCTATTTAACAGTCACAGTGGACTGATCATCAAGACAATTATTTATTTATAACGTGTGTATAATGTATAATTAAATAAAAAAAATAATGTAAATATATATGTTTTTAAACGTGTATGTACATACCGTATGATCGAAAAAGCGGGATCCTGTTTGTTTTTGAAATGATGATCGATGACATTCCCCAAATAATACTACATATAAAATGATATAAAAACTATATAAAAACGACATCGAAGAAGACAGCGTCAGCGATGGCTATGAAATGAAAATCGCTGTCATTTTATATATAAAATTATATAAGAGGAATGTCGATCGTCATTTACAAACCAACTGGACACCGTTTTTTCGATCATACTGACTATAATAATGAATCTAGCCAATCCCCTTCACAATTGTTTACGGATTCAATGAATAATGTATTTTTTTTATATTTGTTACCTTCAATCATAAGAATATCCTAATTTTTCCACAAAAAAATAAACAATACTAGAAGATTTGTGTTATTTTATTTATTTTTTTAAATTTTTATTAATTACTTACAAACTGTTATTATACACCCTAAATTAGCAAATTTTTTGACAGGATATTTAAAAAAAATATAGTAACAAGTAGTCTTGTAAGAAATATATAAAAAAAGTTTATTGCAGAAATTGTATTTCTCTGATTATAATTCCCTACGCCACTGGAGGAATCAAATCAGATTCTGCATGATTTATAGTCAAACATTAATTATAATACAGGATATTGAAAATACTATTGGGAAATTATTAAAAGAAGTTAGGTTTGGATGTGGTACAAGACATATTAAAAGCATTTTACATATTTTTTACTGCTATAATTCAAAATGTACATTTATGACTACATAACAAAAGTTGTGTATCAATATTTACCCGTGAAATGTAATTCCAGCCACTTTTTTCTCGGTTTGGCCTTTGCAGCCATACGCTGAACATCTCACCATACTAAACAACACAGTTTATAAATTTTAAATAAAACAGTATTCACAAAAAACATATAAATTCGCTTGGTGTCACCTCGAAATCTTGTCACCAAAGTATGGCCGCCGATCTTCCCCTAGGAGATGCAAGACCTTGTCGTTGGTGGGGAAGCTCCTTGTCAGGTGCTGGCAGAATCTCCTCTAGCACTTTGGCTCGGTCCAAGAAGCATCTCACTCATTGTCTTGTCTCTGTGGCTGTAGTGGCCAGGAAGTGCAATTCAAGACATTTTAAACCAGGCACCTTCTACTGTCTGTGGTCATGTCTCATGGTGGAGGGTGGGGGTCTTTGGCTTAACCGCCTGGACCAAGAGGAGACAACCTCACCCAAAACCTAAATCCTACGATGGCGGGGGGCCAGGTCAAAGGGGATGCGTGGCTAGATAGGGGACTAGCTGTACTGGTCTCAACCTTTGGGGCATCAGGGGGCACCCATCAGAGCTTACTCCACTTCTACATGCGGGGCTCTGTAGAAGTGGACTGACTATCTAGCGACTCGTGGGAACACTATGAGCAGTAATAAAAATAAAACACCAACACCACCGGAGAAGCTGTGGGGAAACCCCTAGCGACACTGGGAACAGGAACAATGAAAGTTCCAGGGGGTCAAACCCCCAAAGAAAACTACAGGAGGTGGTGGCTGACACTTGCGCGGGACCGTCCTGCGCTAGTGATACCTCAAGCTACCCACCTCCCTTTAGCAAGGGTCGGGAGCTTACCTCTAAACCCAACAGGCGACACAGACTACCGTTTTAGTCTACCTGGCCTGGGTCAATCCAGGCGGGTTGGACGATCCCTTTGAGAGTGGGTGCTTAGCGGGCAGAAGCACGGAGATACCTCCGACTGCTCCACGCAGGACTTGCTCCAGAGGAAGCAAAAGAGAAAGTACTCCTCCATAGAGGGGGAGGGCAAAAGGAACCAAGAAAGGCCGGGCGCATCTTCACCAAAGGGCAAAAGGGGAACGAAAACCTTTCACCTCTGCTCCGGCAAGAAGAGAAAAAAAGCCAGGATGGAAAGACGTCCAACACACCGAGAGGCAAGCAGGGACATATCACCAGCTTTGCCTCTATTGCTGGACAAGTGAAAATGGCAGTGCTACCAAAGGGATTACCCAAGTTTGTACTGACCACCAGACCAACAAACGGCTCTAGAAGAGGCGATACTGGACGAAGTAGTGGCGATTGGAGAGCAACAGAACGACGGACAAAATGTGGGTCAAATGCGATTTGCGGGGATTCACTTTCAATTTGGGCATGCTCCTCATAGACTGTGTATCTCAGAATCAGCGGATTGGATTGATAGAAACGGCACCCTAAACTTAAGAATTGGCAGGGGCCGGGACTGGTTGCTCTCTGGGGAGAAAGCATCCCTAAGGAGGCGACCATCACGGTCTATTTGCCAAGGAGCAAAGGGAAAGACACCACCTACCTGCTGAACCTTTATCCAGGGTCAGAACTCCGATGTAAAGGACGTCGTGTTGGCGAATCATCATCCTCGAGGGAGGAGGGCCATGGCCAAGTCCTCACAATAGGAATTGACCTCAAATCCAAGGAGGCAATAGAGAAGAGGGATACACTCTTTACTATAGATTCGGGACAACACCGGTATCAGGTCTAAGAAGAGAACCAAGCTAAACAGGTAGAGAAAATGGAGACATATCCTCCAGCCTCTACCTCACAGGAACCTCAGCCGAAGACCCAAGCTCCTCGACTTGTGAAGGGCACGGAGGGGCCAAACCCCAACCGTGGAAGGGGTGTATATCCTCGGAGAAGGTTGATGGCCACTTCTCGGAGGAGGAACTCCGTTGTCAGAGGAAGATGAGGAATACCCTATCCCTCTACAACGGAGAATCCTCACACACCCCAATAACCTAAACCAGGTCCAAAGTCCTACTCCAGCCCCTCTTCCCACCCCAAACTTATCCTTTTCTTCCTTCCCCATGCATGGGATATCCCAAATAAACCTGCACCATGCACAAAGGGTCTTCCCGCTACAATACCGAACTCTTTGAGAAAAATCATTATGCAATGGTACTAGCCCAGGAACCCTGGGTGTATCAGGGACAAATTAAGGAGTTTGTCTGGAAAAAATTCAAAGGTAATATATGATAACAGGCAGGAATTTCCCCGAGCCTGTATTCTTATAAGAAAAGGACATTAACTACACATGTGTTTCAGAATTTACAACCAGAGATCTTGTACCTATCATGGTTCAGCTTAATATCGAGGATTGCAGTAAAAAAACATCGTGATTGCCTCTGCTTACTTTCAGCCGGGTGACAGGGGAGGCACCGCCTCCGGAGGTACAGGAGCTCGTGCGATTCTGCAGCCAACGGCGACTACCTCTGCTAAATGGGATGGAAACTCAATACACACAATGAGGTATGGGGAAGCACTAACACTAACACTAGAGGTGAGTGTTTACTTGAATTCCTCTTAGCATGCAATCTTGAAGAGTTCTCAATGCTTGGGAACAGCCCACGTTTGTGACAAAACGCGGGCAGAAGTGTGTAGATTTAACAATCGGGAGTGCTGGTGTAATCAGTTACATTGGTGAAACAATGGAGGGTCTCAACGGAACCCTCCCTATCAGACTGTCACAGTCATCGAGTTCAAATTAGGAGGAATCACACCCCAAACAGAAACTCGAGAAGGAATCCAAGAAAAACAGACTGGGACATGTATAACACCAATCTCGTAGACAAACCTAAACCGTATAGATGCAAGTAGGGCCCAGAAACCATCTGCATCTAGAATTGTACGCAAGAGAAGTCAGCGGTTTAATATTGGATGGCATATGAATCTAGTTGCCCCACAAAGTAAAGGCACACAAAAAAAGCAACAAAGAAGCCCTGGTGGAACAAGAAGTTGGCCAAACTTAGATCAGGGAGGTCCGACGACTCTTTAATAGAACTAAATCCAGTGGCGAATGGCAGCTCTACAAGCGAGAAATTAACTGAGTATAAGAAGGAGATAAAAAGAAGGGCAAAAGCGGTCTGACTTTAGATCCTTTTGCGAAAACATCACTTCTACTCCCTGATGCAGCTAGATTACACAAAGCTATGGCCAAAGTGGATCTATCCCATCATGGCACCCAAGAAATCTGACGGAAGCTACACGGAGGGAGAGGAAGAGAGAGCAAATCTCCTACTTTATACACACTTTCCAGGTAGCATACCTATTGATACTTTCTATGTAGCTCCCACTTTGAACCTCACAATCCTTGTAGGGAAGATTGGGGAAGTGGCCAAGCTAGTAATAACAGAGCAAAAGCTGAAATGGAAGCGATCGACACCTTTTCAGCCCTATAAAACTTCAACAGGAGTGGATGGGATCTTTCCTGCCCTTCTAAAAGGAGGGGTCAGCAATAGCTACTCACCATCTACTAAGCATTAAGAAGCAGTCTAGCGATGGGATATATACCAACCACATGGAGAAAGAGCAAAAGTAATCTTCATACCCAAAATAGGCAAAACTGACTGGACAAATCCCAAGTCATTTAGGCCTATTTGTCTCACATCGTTCATACTAAAACGCTGGAGAAAAGTAGTTGACAACCATATTGAGAAAATCATCTAAAGGTTAACCCACTGCATGATAGTCAGCATGCATATAGAACAGGCAGATCCACAGAAACTGCTCTGTACCAATTAACAGAGCTAATACAGAAGACAAGTCTGGATAGCAAAGAAACAGCGCAATTTGTGCCTTCTTGAAAAAGGATATTGCAGGGGGCGTTTGACAATATACCACATAAGGTGGTCAGGCGATCTCTAGAAACAAGAGGGGTGAACAGAACTATTATTCCGCTGGTTTTGGGAAATGCTGTCCACTCGAACAGCAGAGGCTCAGATGGGCACCAAAACTGTAGCTGTTAAAACAACGCAAGGAACTCCCACAAAGGTGGGAGTAACCTCCCCCTTGCTGTGGAGCTTGGTGGTGGATGAACTACTAGATGAATTAATACTCTAGCGGGAATACACTGCATTGGGTATGCAGATGACATAGTCATGATCGCTCGAGGACACATGAAGGCACCTTGTGTGATATTATCCAAAGAGGACTCCTGTATCACTGAGAGATGGTGTAGGACTGTCGGGCTGAGTATCAACTCAGACAAAACCGCGATAGTGCCATTCACCAGAAGGCGAAGTCTGAAAAACTTGAAAATAATCCAACTAGATGGAAAGGAAATACTCGCCAACCAGAGTTAAATACCTACTGGGAATAACCCTGGACAGTAAACTCTGTGGAACAGGCATTGGTTAAGAACACTACCAGCAAAAGCCATAAAGGCTCTCATGATATGCAGAAGACTGGCCGGAAATAGATGGGGCTGCTCCCCCTAACATTTTGCGCTGGATGTATACCATGATAGTAAGACCCATGATTACTTATACAAGACAGTTGCCTGGTACACAAAACTAGAGCAACGGACGGCAAGGCTAAACCTATGCAAAGTCCAGAGACTAGCATGTGTGTGCATCACAGGAGCCATGAGAACCTGTCCAACAGCAGCAATGGAGGTCATTCTAGATCTAACACCACTGCACATTGTCATTGGTAGGATATGCCAATGCGACAATGATTAGAATGATCACCTAACGGAAGGAATTAGTACTGGGAGAATTGTCAGATCAGGGGCTTGGAACACCCTCAAAAGGAAATACCACTTCTGCAACTCCCAATGGACTGATATGCCAAGAACGTACAACTTTGACAAACATGTCAATGTAGTATTGTGAGCAATAAGAAGGATTGGAAGAGCGAAACAACTTGCCCAGCAGTTAAAAGACCATACCATAACTTGGCATACTGATGCTTCAAAACCAATACGGGAACAGGGATCAGAGTGTTTGGGCCGAGGACTAATTACTCCGAACCAATGGGCCCCTTACCCTAGTATCCTACAGGCGAAATCTACGCTATCGAGGAGATGCGTACAACTTATCTTAGATAGGAACTATCGGAAACAAGAAATAACCATCTTTATCTGATGGTCAAGCAGCATTAAAGGCGATCAACTCAAGTATCAATCAATTCGAAATTGGTCAAAGAATGCATAGAGAAGCTGAATAAATTAGCCAAAGAAACAGGGTCCTCCTACACTGGGTGCCTGCTCACCAAGGGATAGAAGGCAATGAAAAGCAAATAATCTAGCTAGGAAAGGAGCGAACACTCCACTAACTGGACCAGAACCGTACTGCTTTCCAAGTGGTAACCAACTCAAAGGCGGAACTCAAGAACTTGGAAGATTCCATCCACCAACTTGGGATGGAAATCTTACAATGGTCCCTAGGACCACTCGAAGAAGTTTCTGAGGGCTTATGATCAGAAAAATCACAAGATCTTCCTGGGTCTGAGTAAGAACAATCTTCGGATTGTCACGGGGTTTTTAACAGGACACTGTCTCCCTCAATGAACACCTCAGTAGATTGAAACTAAGGAAGAAAACGGCGAATGCAGAGATTCTGTGGGGAAGATGGTGAAACACCAGTACACCTCATCACTGAGTGCGCCGAGACGACAACCATTCGTGCCATGAATTTTGGTACGACTGATATTGGAGATGGAGAACTACCTATTCTATAAAACTGTCCCAGATACTGGCTTTTGTCAAAGCCCTGGGACTGTATGATGAGTTATGATTCAAGAAAGGGGGACACAATGGATCTGTAAGGTCGAAGTGATTAACCCCCCTCCCACTCATTCTAAATTCTCATTCTAATGGCCGCCGATCAAATTTTGGCCTCAAAAACTTTTCACTGGAGAAGATGCGTGTTATCTGGCCCCCAGGGTTACCAACCGTACGAGGTTCCTCGTACAAATACGAGATTTTTGACTTGCTGTACGAGGTACGAGGACAGGACTTCCCTCGTACAATTATGTACGAGATTTTGATAAAAGATGATTTGATACTTTAACGTGACTTTTTACTTCGGCTTGAGTAATATTTTATAGCATTAATTAGGATTTTCCAAAGGAGATACTTCACATATAGCCTTATAAACCTTAAATACATGTAAACTACACATGTAATTTTATAGACTAATTAATAAATGATTATTTTAAATCTCGTGGTCAAATTATTTATTAACGTCTTCTCATTTAACTTCAATTAACAGATTAATATGTTTAGTGCAAATTTTTGTCTTTATTGCAGTTATTTTAAATGTTTATTAAATGTACGAGGTTTTTACCCTTTTCATAGCGAAATACGAGGTTTTTAGCTGTCTATGTACGAGGGAAAAAGTTCTACCGTTGGCAACTCTGCTGTCCCCTCTCTTTCATTGTCTAAGCCTTAGATCTTAGACTTTAAGGTCGCGTCGAAGCAGTCAATTTGGAGTCACGCAGTCACGCTACGCATAAAAAATGAATTCTCTGGCTCGCTGCGCTGTTTGCTGTATTATTGTTTTGCCGATTCGGAACCCGTGTTCGTAAATTATTGTACATCACAGTTCAAAACTCTCCCTTTTTATAGCGATAGTGCTCTCCGAACCGTAATCTCAGCCAAGCAGAATCTTCTCTTACACCTAGCAACAAGTTTTGTCCTCCATTTTGTTGCTGGCAAGGGAAATTTTTCTCAGTTTACTAAAAAGAAAAGATTCTTTTGTGGTAATTCTCTCCTGCAATCTAGAACCAGCCGATATGTTGTATAACCAAGTTAAAGTTTTTTTCTCTGAGCCAGAACGACGCGGTAGTGCTACAGCGGCAAAAGTTAAGTGGAAAGAAATATGTTCCTGTAAGCCGTAAGTTTTTGAACTTTTGTACATTTTGAAGCTGTATGCTGAATGGCTTAGAATTTGAGAAAGTTTTTCTCAGTTTGGTACCTATCAGGGCACATAGATTTCTTTTTCTTCTACTACGGAAGGTAGAGGCACTTATAGGTATATGGAGGGGTGAGGGTAAAATTACCTACTATCCATAGTTTACGCTTTTAATGTTTAAGCGTTTGCGCAATGCTCAAAAATATTAATATTATCACTGTTTATTAGCTGCCCATACACGGGAAAGGCCCGGTTTTCGGACTTGGCCTTGAGGCCGAGGCCCTTTCCAGTAAAATATAATAATAAAAAAGGCAAAGGCAAATTCCGCGGACCTTTACAAAACTATATGGTATTTTGGAGGCCGGGACTTTCAGTGTAGGGGCAGCTATTCAACGGGTATATTATCACAGGGTCGGATTCAATTAATTTAAAATGACTTAGTAAAAATTAGGATAAAATATGATAAAAGCGTATTTTAATTTTAAAAGCGAAAACTACGAAATACTTAATATAATTAAAATGACTTAAATCTAACACGTAATATTTACACTTTTTTTATACCTTTTATATAATTGTAGGGAATCGATGAACGACAGGTATCGTTAATAAATTATTTTAATTAAGGTTTATGAAATTAACTAACGCAATTTTGTTGATTAAATACCGCATGATCGAGAAAAAACGGCGTCAGCGATGGCTATGGAATGAAGATCGCTCTCATTTTATATGTAAATTAATATGGTTTGGTTTGGTTTGGTTTGGTTGTCATTGATGTTCATTTGCCAATGTCATTGATGTTCATTTCCCAGCCAACTGGACGCCGTTTTTTTTTGGATCACACGATACTATGTAACTGAAAAACATATTTTACTTTATACTCAAAAATTAAAGGATACACCTAAGTATGAATATTGTACGCTGCTAGCAGTTAAAAACAACAAACAAATATGTATTATATAATCAGAGTCTATTGAAAATAATAATGTAGGTAGAGAGGTATAGTTTTTCATATTAGTTCGTGATTAGAAATTGCACCGTACCGTGTTCTTTAATAAATTGTGTTCTTTTCGTTGAGAACAAATGCAAAGAAGGCGAATTTAATTAATAAGTTGCTGTGTCGAAGTAAAATGCAGAAAGGATTGGAACAATAAATTGCAGTTTTACTGTTTATATATTTTTCAGGTTTCCAGCGGATGTGCCCAGGTGCGTATAACATTTAACGTGTTAGGTTTGACATGAAATTATAAGGTGTTATGCAGTGTGTTTCAAAAAACATGTGCCATCTCTCGTAGGGAGATTCCTCACCTAAAAATAAGATTTATAAGTCCAAGAAAATAGTCCTTCAAATACGAAGGTAGGTGGTAAAAACTTGAATTTTTTATATACATTAGGTATTTTGAAAGATCTGAATTGTGAAAGATTTTTTTAAATTCACACCCGAGAACGTATAAAAGAATAAATTAAATTAGTTTTTCGAAATTTCGGAGAAACGCCAAGGGCTAGAAAAAAAAGTCCAAATAAAAAGTTGTAGAGCGTTTAATTTTACATAAAAATAGTATCTATAGTTTTTTTGCTTAAATCAAAATTAACCGAGATAAGGTGGCTATATAGAATTTAGGGGACATCTTTTATTGAACGATGTACTTAAACAGCCGTTATACGGTAGCCTACTAAAATGCCGTTAATAGATATTGTGACGTCGTTCATGTCGGCGGAAAGTAATGCCTAGCCTTAAGCATTCTGCAAGAGCACCTGTGGGCTAGTGGCTGATGCTACCGCTTCGTAAGCGAATGGTCCGTGGTTCAAATCTCATGCCGACCAACACTTTTTTAAATTTTTTTGCTTATAGCGTGATCTTATTGCATTGGTTTCACTCTTTTTAGTTGGATTGGTTTAGTTATTTGGCGGGTTGGTTAGCGTGGTTATTTGAAAGGTGGTAATTCATTGGTTAGTTGGTTATTTGGTGGGGTTGGTTGATTTTTACTAATTCATATTTGTTTTTTATATTTTTTATCAGTGTCGAGGTTAGTTGCGTTGGTTAAGTTGGTTATTTGGTGGGGTGGATAGCGTTGGTTAGTCTTTATAAAATTTCTATATTTCAGTAAGCCGTCAAATGCGTCACATCAACGACGTCATACCTATTAACGGTATTTTAGTAAGCTACCGTTTAACGGCAGTTTAAGTACACCCTTTATTAAAACATTTTTTTCCTACCGTTTCTCGGAAGGTCCCTACCGTTTCTCGGAAATTTGATAAAAAACTTTATTTGTATTTTTCACCCCTTGAAATTTGAAATCTTAATTGAAATTTATAATATTCCAAGCAAATTGAATAAAAATCTTAAATACCTATATGAATTTTTCAGCAACTTATAATTTTGTTTAAATTTATACTATGATCCCTAGCTTCTAGCCACCCTATTTCGGTTAATTTTGCTCTGAGCAAAACAAGTATAGAGATCATTTCTATGTAAAATTTGAACTATCTTTAATTTAATCGTAGTAACTAAAAATGTAATAATATACAGGGTGTTCCATTTAAAAAAATATACCTTGATATTTTTTCTTTATTTGGGACAGTTCTAAATAGTTCTTGGATTGTACAGGGTGGGTTAAATTCGACGCTTTTAAATGGAAACACCCTTTTCTTTAGGAGATACACGAAAACTAATATCGGTGTCTGGAGCTCAATTTTCATCAAAAACATGATGGTGAAAACCGCACATCAATATATGTTACCGTTTCGGAGTTACGGGTTGTTTTTAAAAAATGTGCATTTTTAACAAATCCCTGTAACTTTTTTGCTATGGAAAATTTTCTATTTCTATGAAAACATTTCCAAAGCACCTTTTTACGTAGAATTTAATGGTTTAAGTATAATTTTTTTAAAATTAATAATTTAAGAATTATCAACAGAAAAATTGATTTTTTATTTGGGACACCCTCTATATTTTTAATTAACTGAAAAGAATTTAATTTCCGTTCCAAAAATATAGCACACTTGATATTTTGTTATAATCCCTTTCGAAATACAGAATTTTTTAAAGTTTGCCACTTTTAACTAGTAGGCGTTGGACCCCTTATTGATGATATGCCCTTAATGGAACTCGAAAACATATTTTTCCAGCAATACGACGGACCCACCGCCTCTGAACGCTGAAGTTATCAGCAAATTTTTGCAGCCAATTTTAAGAATAATTGAATAGCTAACCAAGATCCCATCCGTTGGCCGTCGAGAGGCCGCCTGACTTAGTGCCCATGGATCTAATGCTATGGATATATTTGCGGAAGAATAAAGGTTCCTTATTCTTCCTTTTAATCTAGACAAGAATAATTAGAAATACTTAGCAGTTATGAGAGGGTATCTTTCACCTCCACTGAGTTAATGAATTCAGCGAGAAATTTTCAAAAACTGCCCCGTCTGTCCATAACAGAAGACGGTCGATATGTCGAACACCTATTGTAGCAAAATCTCATGTCTTGGTTTGCTATTTATTTTTATTGTTATTAGATATAGTTTAAATGTGTTGATGTTGGTTAAATATATTTTAAATTGTCATAAAATTCTGCATCTCTCATAGCAAATATTATTTTCGTTTTAATTGATGCTCACAGTTAGAATTTTTTTGCATTACAGCCGGTGCCGTTCAAAGCCTACTTATTTAAAGCGGGCGAATTTTTAAATACTCTATATCTCGAAGAGGAATCGAGGAAAAAGTCAAGTGTGTTATATTTTTGGAAAGGCAATTTTAAATTTTTTTCAATAAATTAAAAATATATAGGGTGTCCCATATAAAAAATCAAATTTTCTGTTGATAATTCTTAAATTATTAATTTAAAAAAAAGTATACTTAAACCATTAAATTCTACGTAAAAAGGTGCGTTGGAAATGTTTTCATAAAAATACAAAATTTTCCATAGCAAAAAAGTTACGGCGATTTGTTAAAAATGCATATTTTTGAAAAACACCACGTAACTCCGAAACGGTAACAGATATCGATATGCGGTTTTTGCCATCATGTTTTTGACAAAAATTGAGCTCCAGACAGATATTAGTTTTTGTCTATCTCCTATAGAAAAGGTGTTTCCATTTAAAAGCGTCGAATTTGACCCACCCTGTACCTTTTGAAAATAATTTTAAATTGTAGCTTTAGTAGTCCTATCGCTTACAATTTCTAAAAATGTTTTCATTTGGCTACAATACTCCGTGTCGTATGAGCTGAATAACCCTGTATAACGCATACGAGTAAGTACAATCACAGAAAATATAACGCTGTAGAATAGAAAATATAATAGAGTTAGAAAAGGTTATATGACACATACACGGGGTGGTCCGAAATGCATCTCGGGAAACTTCGGCGGCATATTCTGCAGCTAAAAATAAGTAAAAAGTGTGTAGAAGTTTTATTTTTATTTCAGTTTTTCCAAAAAAATTAAGAAAGTTTTCCAAGAAAGACTATACATTTCCGTTATTTTTCACGTAAAAAGGTCTCTTGGTAAAAATCGCTTCCAAGTAATAGTTCTCGAGATATTTGGAGTCGAAATAATCATTACAACTCATCATGACAAAAATTGAACACGTAGACTAGATAGTTATTAGATATAAATTTGAAATGTTTTTGTGTGTTAGAGGTTCAACAGAAACTATTCAATAATGACATGTATAAATATATGCATTCCAAATATCTTGAGAACGGTTGGTCGTAACGATTTTTACCAAGAGACTTTTTTACGTAAAAAATGGCGTCAATGTATATTTTTTTGGTCATAGGTTTATACAGATGCAGACAAAAAGTTATTAGTTTATAAACCAGTTAAAAATATGTAGGTGGCGCCCTTTACAAGTAGGAGTCATATTGACATCAAAATCAAATTTCCCGTGTCAAAAAACTCAAAGACACCAATTTTCATCCAAATATCGACGTTAGAAATTATTTGGAAAAAATCGAAATAAAATTGAAACTTCTGCTCCTGTATCTCCGAAACATTTTACGATATTTTAGAACAGAAATTTATACAAACTTTTTTACTTTTATTTATTTATCTGCAGAATACGCTGCCGAAGTTTTCTGAATACATTTCGGACCACCCTGTATATCTGTATGACGGCAAATGAAATTGTGGAAGCACTTTCTAACCAGATATCTGGCAAGACTGCAGGAATAAATAAGGGTTTGGGTAAATCGTTGTCGCGCTATGGTAGTTTCGGAGTTTGTGGAATATTCTGGTGAATTATTTAAGCGGGTTGTCGTAAACCTGACAGTGGATTAATGAAAGGAGGGGTGTGATTAAAAGTTAGATATTCATTTCATTCAATTTTGTTAAAAAGTTAAAATACGCAGGAAAATTAATGACCTAAAAACTTAACAAAGAATATGCAGAAAAAAACAAAGAATATAAAAATACAGCAGCATATACAGGGTCCGGCAATGGTCGGGCATCTGTGCTTCTAGGATAAAGAACTTGTGAATTTTGTTTAAGTGTATAATTATCTAAAGTATGTACTAGGATGTATTTCAGGAAAATATTATAACTTCTACAGGGTGGCTCAAAAAAGAGTGAGATGATCTTTTTAAACGGAACACCCTGTATATTATTGCATTTTTGGCTTCGTTTCTGACTTAGATTACAGTTGAGGGTTGGAACCTTTGGTGTTACACAGCAAAATAAAACACTAAATCACCAGAATACATCAAAACACTTTTACTTTTACACTGGACGCGCGTTTCGCTAACCATGTTAGCATCATCATCAGATGATTATAAACTAAAATACAATCTACAATTGGAGGGTTTATATACTCGCTCAGTGGGCACAGAGTGGGCGTGGCAAGATCTAGCCAACCGAGTCAGAACCCACCGAGCGTAACAGTTAGATTTCCGCCACTAGAGTAGTAGGAATAAAGAACTTGAAGGAATTGTACCGTTGTCTCTGTTCATACTATCTTTACATTTATTAATTCTGATGCTTTCATATGCATCTAATTGCCTGTAACTTGAGACTTGTTTAAGTAATTTTAAGTTATTAAGATCAATACTATGTTCTTTATCAACAATATGTTCGGCAACGCAAGATTTATCAGGTCTACCATATCTTATCTGAGCTAAATGTTCTTTAAACCTAGTTAATATTGATCTTCTAGTTTGCCCAACATATTTCTGATTACAATCTTTATAAGAAATTTCATAAATACCCGACCTTTCCAGTAGAGGTGTTTTATCCTTTGGATTACCTAATAATTGTTGTAATTTATTATTAGCACTATACACAAGTTTATAATTGACATTGTTAAAAATTCCTTTTAGACCACGGATAACTGTCTATCATACGGTATTGAAAAAATATTTTGACGTATCTTTCTCCACTTGAAAAGTCGAATTTTCAGAAATCATCAACCTATACCTACGTTTTCTAATTATTTTATCAACTAGTGAAGGGAGAATATCCATTACACTCAGCTACATTCCTAATGTAATCTCTCTTTCTATTTCATATCTTTCGTTGGAAAGTGGAAAACTAAGTAATCTATGAACTAAGAATTTAAACCAGCCATTTTATGTTCAATACTATGATATGATTCATTAGGAATATATCTGCGTGTAGTGCTATTTTTCCTATAGATATCAAATTCCAGGCAATTATTAGTATTCCTAATAACTAATACATCTAGAAATGGTAATCTGCCGTTGTTCTCAATTTTATGCGTAAATTTAATGGAAGGAAAACGATTATTTAACTTAGAAATAAAATTATCTATGGTGTCTGAATGTGTGTCAAAACAGCAAAAAGATCTTGCCACGCCCACTCTGTGACCACTGAGCGAGTATATAAACGCTCCAATTGTAGATTGTATTTTAGTTTATAATCATCTGCTGATGATGCTAACATGGTTAGCGAAATGCGCGTCCAGTGTAAAAGTAAAATTATTTTGGTGTATTGTGGTGATTTAGTGTTTTGTTTTCGTTTTGTTCGTTTCTGACCATTTTACATAATTCTAAGATATGAGTAAATATATGTCAATAGTTTTAGAGATATTATTAAATACATAAAAAATATATTTTTTTTCAGTCTTTCTTACCAAAAAATATTAACAATACAAGAACTGTCCTGAAATCAAAACTATATTAGGTATTTAATTTATATGGTCTGCACTGAGGTCTTTACTTACTTTGCTATAAATATCGTAATCTTAAATCATACAGGGTGTTCAAAATTCTACGCCAAACTTTCTAAAATCTACATATTATCAAATGCTAATAATGTTTATCTGTGTCGTCACTACTACAAGTCGTTACTTGCTCTAAAAAAGTTGCTTGTTATACTAAAAGATTGGCTCTTCTAAAAACTGTCATCGCCGGATTTTTGTTTTTCATTTAATTAAAAAAGTATTTTTTTTCCTGATGTCATGTCGTGGCGGATGCGCCAGGCTTAAACTAGTATAAAATAATTTTAAAATTAAAAAAACGACCATACTCCACTCACACTTTTTGAGCCACATTGTAGAACTGTAGAAGATTCCCGAAATACATCCTAGTATCTACATACTTTGGGTTTGCACTTAAACAAAATTCCCAAGTTTTTTATTCTAGAAGCCCGACAGATGCCCGACGCACTATTGTATATTCAAAACGTCATCTTAAAGCTAACGACTTTTAATATAATATTGAAGTAAATAATCATAAAGCGGATGAATGATCTATTAAAAAGTGTCGAATGTGCATCTTAAACTCTCAAGAATAATAAAAGTGATATTAAATTATTAATCAGTTTAGCTGTAATAAAGTGCTCAGTTTTATAGCTTGAAGAATTTTTAATTACCTGTAATAAAAAGAGTACATCTACTTCTTTTTATTATGACAATATGAATAACGAAATTATGTTGAGGTGTTATGTTGTGCTTTTTATGGTTAATTTCGTTTATTGGCGGATACTATACTATAACTATATACTATACTATATACTATAAAATATACGGACTGACTATATGAATAGTATATTGCAAAGTCTTTTTGAATAGTTTACGTTAACTCATTGTCGAAATAAATTTATAGCATTATTTTTAAATATAATTTCAGTATTAGTATAATAGCTATTATACATTCTTCATCATTAGCTTTTATAAATTCTTCTTCGCCATCGTCTTCCAATTAATTATGGTGTAGCTTCCCTCACATATTTAGATACCCTCTTTGTAGTTGGGTCCACTGTTGTCTATTGTTGGCTCTGCGGGCCCAAGTTATCCCAGCTAATTTCTTAATGTCATGGTCCCATCTCAGGTTCGGTATTCTTCTAGGTCTCTTAATTCTTCGTGGGTACCATGCTGTAATTTTTACAGTCCATCTGTTGTCCGTCCTTCTTGCCAGGTGTCCTGTCCATTGCCACTTGAGGGATTTGACTCTGTGGATGATATCTATTACCTGGGTCTTTTGTCGTATCCACTCTATTCTTTTACGGTCTTTCTTGATTTCCAGCATATTTCGGTCCATTCATCGTTGTGCGACCTGCAGATTCCTTATGATTTTCATTTTAAGTCCAGGTTTTGCATGCAGAGATCATGACTGGTGGTACACATTGGTCTAATGTTTTCTTCTTTAGATAGAGTGGCATTCTAGATTTGAATACGATTGAGTTTCTTCCATAAGTACTCCATGCTAACTTAATTCTTTTTTTGATTTCTGGTAGTAGAAATTCCGATCTTTGTATTAGTTGTCTTTTACTATTTCCAGTGTTGTGTTATTTATTAGAACGTATTTTCTTTCCACTAGTTCGTTGTACATTACTTTACTTTTTGCTAAATTCATTTTGAGACACACTTTATTGCTGGCCATATTTAGTTTATTATGTTGTGCTCTGTAGCTCTTCAGGACTATTAGCAATTAGGACTATGTTATCATGAATCTTAGTTGGTTAAGATATTCTCCATCTATTTTTAATGCTTTGTTGCTTCAGTCCAGTTGACGGAAGAGATTTCTTAGAGTGTTGCATCACGCCAGGTATTTTATTACAAAAACTATTCGAAATAACATTTCGCACAAGGCAATAAATAAAATAATCCCATATGATGTGGACTTTATCTGTGACGGTGTAGATAAAGCAATTTATTTTTGACAATTGAACATTTCTAGAGATAGAAAAAGTTCTCTAAAGTTTTTCTATTTTATCAAATTAGATAGTTATCGTAAAAGATGGTTATATAATAAAGTCTTATTTAAGTCTGTATCGCTGATAATTAATTTCCCTTGATAAGGGAAAGCATAAACGTCCGTTATAGCACTTCGCCCACTTTTATACCTGATGGCTTAATACAAAGGGTCCAAAACTTTGTCCCAATAAAGGCGTTATATTAGCACCTGCCTTTACCTTTAAGATCTTGCTGCTCACCAGTTTGTTATTAAATACAATCATCCATTCCAAGGAATTAACTCATAAAGTTTACGGCCTGGATGGTCTTTATACACAGTGATGCTGATGTTGTAATATAACAGCAAGCTTCAAATTTTGAGATAACATTTTTTACTTTCTTTCTAAAAGCACCTCAAAACTTGCGGAGAAAGGCGTGTGTTTTTTTGGCATTTCCTGTGGTCTCAAGTTAAATTTTGTTATATTATTTAGTTCGTATAAATAGATGTATGTCCTAAAATTCTTATTTTGAAGCTACACGGTGTAGAAATTTCATTTTTATTTCATGATTTTTCCTAATAATTTCAGAAGTAACGTCAATATATAGATTAAAAATTGTTGTCTGGGAGAGTTTTTAACATGAGAAATTTGATTTTGATGTTAATATGACTCTTTTTTTAAGAGTAATAATTTAGTTGAATTGACGCGAACAGAGGATCAAACACCCTCTGAAAAGTTAAGCGATAGCAAGCTTGGTCTACTCCTTATTAATATTCAGTCCTTAAGACATAAAACAGATGAATTATATCTTTTACTAGAAGAACTTGAATTAGATATCATTGCCATAACTGAGCACTGGTTAAATTTTGATGAGCCTGCGTTTGTTAAAAATTATACCACATTGGCTAGATTTAATAGAACAAATTTTTCTCATGGAGGTACTATGATAATGTCTTTAAACAACGACTTTTAACGAGGTAACTATAGTTATATAGTAGGTACAATGATTTGCTATCTGAAAAAGTATTCGAATTTTCTATTGTCCACCATAATGCTTATGACCTTTACATTATTTGTATTTATAGAACACCTGACTCTGACGTGTAATTATTCTGTCATAATCTACTAAGCTTGCTTGAGTCCCTGTCCTTAAAAAGCAAATTAATTTTGTGTGGTGATCCTAATATTAACTTTCTTAGTGTATGTGCTGCTCAGGAGTTTCTTCAGTCCATTTTTGATTCTTTTGGAATAGCCATGCATGTAGGCTCGCCTACCAAAATATCCAATACCAGTTCTAGTACTATAGACTATGTTGTGTCCTCTTTTGATCCTAACTCCATCGCCTGCAACGTCTTTAGCTCGGGTCTCTCTGATCATGAAGCAGTTTTAACTGAATTTTCGATAAAGTCCAAAATCAAAAATGCCCCTCGTAAATTATGCCGTATTTTTTCAGAAAAGAATGCTTCAGACACATGTAAAACAACCAACTGGGATACTAGCTCTTATGATGTCGACACCGAATTTTCTATTTTCGTAAAAACATTAACCAGTCTAGCGTTCAAATCCTTTCCTCTTAGGCCTATAAAAAATAAGCATAATAAACCTTGGATCACTAAAGGTCTACGCATATCTTCTAAAAACATACGTTCATTATATCACTTAAAAATATTCTCAGACAGTCTCTTCCACAATTACGTAAAACTATACAGAAAAATTTATCATAAGACTATAAGAGCCGCTAAGGACCTTTATTATAATAGGAGAATAGTCAATTCTGGTAATGTTGCTAAGAAAACATGGTCTATTGTGAATGAATTGAGAAACAAAGCTTCTTCGTCTAGCAATATCTCTACCTCACCTGAGAACCTTAACGATTACTTTGTAAATGTAGCGAAAAACTTAACTAATACCATATGTCCTCCTCATGATCCACTTTCTTATCTCTCTAATGATAATGTAAACTTACACAGTTTCTTTTTTTCGCCCGTAGTTCTTGAAGAGCTTCGGAGTACAATTAATACCATCAAAAATAAATCCTCTTCTGGGACCGACGGGCTAACTTTAAAAATGTTTTCGAATCTGCCAGAAAGCACTCTGAATCCCTAACAACTTTAATAAACATGTCGTTCCAAAATGGTATTTTTCCAAAATGTCTTAAGACGGCAATAATCATTCCTCTGCATAAAGGCGGAGACAAAGATGAAGCTTCTAACTATCGCCCAATTGCACTCCTTCCAACGCTATCTAAGATCATAGAAAGGTTGGTTAAAAGAAGGCTGGTATCTTTTGGAAGGCTTTTCTGTTTAAGTACAAAATACTTACTGAATATCAATTTGGATTTCGAAGCAACAAGTCCACAAATGACGCTATGTTTTCCCTGCTTAATAATGTTTACTCCAGCCTAAACAACCATCATTCTACAGCAACAATTTTCTGTGATTTTTCTAAGGCGTTCGATTGTGTAAATCATAAGATCTTAATTAATAAACTGCAGCACTGTGGGTTCAGGGGATCATCTCTCGAATCGTTTAAGTCGTATCTGAGCGACAGAAGTCAACTTGTGAGGGTGGATACCACGTTGTCTTCTAGCAAGCCAATAGAATGTGGAGTACCACAAGGCCCAGTACTAGGCCCTATTTTGTTTCTTCTTTTTATTAACGACATTGCTAACATAAACATCAGTGGCAAAATATGTCTTTTTGCGGATGACACTAGCTTCACTTGGAACAACAAGGACATCACGGCACTTCATAGGATTATATCAAATGACTTAATCACCATTAAATCTTGGTGCGATTCGAACCTCCTGACTCTCAACATTTCTAAAACTAAAGCTTTGTCGTATAAAAACTCGTTGCAGCCTTTTGTACTTAACAACACCACCATTGACGTCGTCAAATCTGTAAAGTTCTTGGGGCTTGTTGTGGACAATTCTCTGAAATGGGACATACATATCGAAGCTTTGTCAAAAAATTGAGCTCTGCCTGTTTTGCATAAGGTCTGTTTCTAAGGAGCTTAACTTGTCAATGGATAGAACTGTTTATTACGCACTCTTTGAGTCGCACCTCAGGTATGCCCTTCCATTCTGGGGTAAGTGTTGTGCGACTCAATTTGACCGCATTTTCAGGCTCCAGAAGAGAGCTGTTCGATATTCAGTGGGACTAAACAGCAGAACTCATTGCCGGGACTTTTTTAAAAAATTAAAAATATTGACTCTTCCTTCCTTATTTATATTTGAATCCGTTTGCCTAATACGTAAATATGTATCAGCTTCTCAAGAAAGGACAACTTATCCACTCAGGAACGCGAAGCAAGATCTTTATCTACCTACCCCACGCTCAGAGTTAGTTAAAAGTTCAATATTATACAACTCGAAAAAAATGCGTCACCTGCCATTTGAAATCAAATCCATAACATCATTTTTTTCATTTCGCAAAGCATTGAACTCTTATTTACTAGATAAGGCTTTCTACGCCGTAAATGAATTATATTTTGAAAATCAAATTTGATCTTGTAAACACTGGTCTAATGTTTGCTATTGCTATATTTACTAATGACATCGAAATGAATTTATTTCGAGGTCATTGATATTTTACTATAAACTAGCTAAATATTTTTGAATATTATTTTTATTTTTTTTGTTCTTTGACATTATAAACATTTATAAGTGTTTATTTTAACAATAAGACTGACAATATTATTTGTATAATGTTTTGTATTATTTTTTGTTTGTTTGTTTGTGTACCTTGTTTTTTACTTTTGTTTGTTAGTTTTACCTTTGTCTACAAATTGAAAATTTTTTTGACAATAAAGGCATTTATATTTATTTATTATTTTACTTCTACTTGTGGAGGACGCCACCGACACATTATTTTCTGCTTTGAAGAGTCATAACTTTTCTTTTGTAATAACCTGTATACAACAATTATGCTTAAAAAGTATACATTCACGATGTTTTTACGTAAAAAGTCTCTTGGCAAAAATTGCTACGTGTAATGGTTCTCGAGATATTTGGAACCGAAATTATCAATCTTTTTAACTTATTTTTTTCTCGAATAAATAAACGAGATTTGGTATGTCGAAGATAAGACATAAATCAGGATTGATGACGTCTTCAATTATTGATTTCGGTCATTTCTTGTTTCCACCTGAAACTATTACTTCTGATTTTTAAATGAGTTTTAATTATTTTTAAATGAATTTAATTATTTCAGTTCAGAGTCATAGCTGTATTAAAAAACACTAACTTTTAATCTAGGAGCCTTGGAAACATATAATATATTTGTTCCTCTAATGTTTTTTCGTATCTTGTCCTCTGGCCGGTTAAAAGATACCCAAATCGTATTTTTAATCATAACTCAATTTTTTCAAATGGAACCAGTGTGGCTCAATGATTGGATTATTTGGAAGAAAGCATTTTTAAGAATAATTTGGTATCAAACACTTGGTACATCGAGTTACATTGTCGTTACATTTATGACCATGGCAGTCTAAATTAAAATTTAAAATGCTATTTTTTTAATTGAAAGTGTCAAAAGTTGCCATTTCGTCATTCTGTCCAGAATGTCATTTTCTATCAAATGAAGTAAATAATACGGAGGGTGTCATTTAAAAATCAAAAGTTGTAATGAAACAGGAAGCGACCGAAAACAATTGAGTACGTCAATCAATCCTAATTTATGTCATATACTAACATACCAAATGTCGTTTTTTTTTATCTGAAAATCTGAAAAAATAAAGAAGTTATAGTGGTGCACTTTTGAGAAACACAGGGCATAAAAAAGATCAGTGAATCATAGTATAATGAGTTATGTGACATGTTATCTAATTTTAATATCATTTATGTAAAATCTTTTGAGAAATAAAGTAATAAAAAATGTTTTTAAAAGTTATATCGGCCTGCGGTTTTTTTTGTAATTGAGAACTTCCAACTTATATCCCTTTGTAAATTTTAGGTTAAGTACGACATTATTTTTATTTTCCAAACGTTTTCTAAACCCAGTTTCTAAAACCACCACATCTCAATCGCGAAACCTCTAACGAAAAATTGGACCCCATTTTTAAACATTATTTTTTGAAATAAACATTTGAAACGATTGTGAGGTTATGAGTCCCCTACACTGAAAAAAAATATAAGTAATTTTACAAAGAAATATTGATACATTAGAGCATTTTTAATAAGAAACTTATAAAAATAAGATATTTTTGAATAGTTTCACAAAAAAATGGAATTTTGCAAAACAGTTTATTAATAATAAATGATTATTACTATACAATATTATTTTCACAATGTGTTTTGTGAGTATAAAAATTAAATTTAAATCAGAAATACAATCTTCTAGTAAAATTACATGTATCTACACATATTCACAAAACTTATGTGAATTTACCATAATATATTTAGTAAAATATGACGCCACATCACGTGAATCCTTGTGAAGCTGATATGAATTAAGTAATCGATTGAAAACGTAGCTAGAGGAAAGACGTGGGAGAAACAGGTGGGAGTCTCAGTGCGTGTGTGATTAGTGTTTATATAATTTATGGGTAAGTATATTATATTAATTATGTTTATATGTAGTTCTAGTTTCTGTAAATATAAAGCCTTAGAAAACCACAATTTCCATTTATTATAATTATTTGCATATTAATTTTAGCGATTTTTTATGTAAACATAATAATTGTTCCATGATCTCTCTATATCATATAAACATATCTTTAAGTATTATTTATTCTTCCAAACTGTGTTTCCGAGGACAAATTTAATAGATGACTCTATACATTCATAGCCTCTAAGCCAATAAATTGACTGTTTTGATTAGATACCTTTCTCTTGCATGTTTTTTCATTTTGTATTTAATGGCAATTTTGTTCCTGGTAAATTAATTAATCCAAACCAAACCAAACCCTCAATACTGTTAATAAATTAACAAATTATTTTTTTTAGTGTACCTCTCGTTAGAGGTTTTGCTGTATTTGTATTTTATTGAATATAATTAGTGTAGGGTTATTTACTTCAATGTTTGATTTATACAGGGTGGTCCGAACTGTATTCCGGAAACTTCGGTAGCATATTCTGCGGAAGAAAATAAGCAAAAAAGGTCATATAAATTATGTCCTTAAATGCTTAGTTTCGGAGTTAGTTTCGTGTAGAAGTTTCATTTTTATTTCAATGTTTTCCAAATAATTTATGAAGTAACGTCAATATTTGGATGAAAATTAGCGTCTGGGTGTTTTTTAACATGAGAAATTTGATTTTCATGTCTATATGACTCCTACTTGTAGAGGGCACAACCTACATATGTTTTAACTGGTTTAAAGAGTAACTACTTTTCGTCCATACCTGTATAAAACTATGGAGTAAAAAAATATACATTCACAACTTTTTTTACATAAAAAAGGTCTTTTGGTAAAAAATGCTATGAGTAATGGTTCTCGAGATATTTGGAATCGAAATTATCATGTTGACTCTGTTGACTACGTTAACATGTTGACTAAATAGTTATTAGACTGAAATCATAAATTTCAAATCTTTTTGTGCCAAAAGTTCAAGAGAAACTGTTTAATCATCACTTTTTCGCAGAAAAATTTATGATTAATTAAAAAAAAATAAAAATGTATTATTTCAGTCAAATAACTATACTCAACGTGTGCTTATTTTTTGTCAATAATGACATGTATTGACTATTTCCATTCTAAATATCTTGAGAACGGTTGTTTGTAGCGATTTTTACCAAGACACATTTTTACGTAAAGTCATGAAAATGTATATTTTTAGTTAGTAGTTTTATACAGGTACGGACGAAAAGTTATTACTTTTCAAAACAGTCAAAACGTATGTAGGCAGCCTGACCGACAGACTTGTATCATCTCTCAGTGATACGGAGTCCATTTTGACTAATATCACACAAGGTGCCTTCATGTTTCCACCGAGCGATCATGACTTTGTCATCTGCATACCCTATGCAGTGTATTTCCGCTAGAGCTAATTCGTCTAGTAGTTCATCCACTACCAAGCTCCACACAGTTCCTTATTAGGGTACTGTAACACTTCTTTAGATTATTTGCATTTGTTTCATCCCCTTACTTTTTAAAACTTTTAAAAATACTTTTTGTGTAATCGTATATGATATTATTGTTTAGATAAATAGTAATAAAGTAGTTTTAAATATTATATTTTTTTGTTTAGGCGTACGTAATTTATTTTATCTACAATCGTTTAGTTATAACGTTTTTACATCACTATTTTTTTAATATTTCAGTTACTTTATGAGATTCATAACACAACTAGACAATGGTGTTATGAATCTATAACACAACTAGTTTTTAAAATAATGAAAAACAACTACGAACATCTAAATACATATATTAATTTTTGATACAAATTCCTACTACTAATTATTATAAATATTAATAACACATTTTTTACACTTCTTCAAAACAATTCCTGCTGCTGATGACGATGATGACGATAATAATAGTGAAGGTCTAACTGAAAGGTCATCTAAGGTCTGTCTGTCACAATTATAATTAAAAAAAATGTGACAAATGTCATAGTTAAAGGTGTTAAAGGTGGGCGACTAATAAACGAAAATTAAAACAGCATTTTATTATTTTTTGATTGTAGATAAAACGTTGTACATGACACGTGCGTTTAAACATGATTACAACACTCGTCGTTCTAATCGTTCACACTCGTTGTTGTAATCATGTTCATAAACACACTTGTACTGTAAATAACTATTACGTTTTTATACCACTTTCATCTAGCAAGACCCAGCAAAAACAGTTTGAATTTCGTAGAGATATATCCGGAAGGCATCACGCTAACCCGGATACATTTCAAAATGTTAATACGTACATGTAACGTATTTTTAGTATACTTTATGAGATCTATATCTGCATCGCTTATACAAACATCCGAAAGTTTTAAGCGCTTTCCCGACTTGGAGTAGTTTATGTTGGAAAAGTTTGGGAAAGCTGTAAGCCCAGCCTGGCGTTGCCTGGGTCCCTCAAATGATTTACAGGAAAATGGAGTAGATTCTTTGTTAATATTAAACCGGCATTAATACGGGAGAGACTTTAGTCTTAGCTCGCCATTATTTAGTCTTCGAAGTTATCGATTTATTTATTTAGAAGTTATTTTTTGAGAAAGAGAAATTAGAGCATATTTCTATATCTCAAATAAAAGTGGACTGTAAATAATAAAAAAAATGTCTATACCTCCTTGTGAGTGTGCATGTAAATCTACAAAATTATAATATGTAGGTATTTTTTGTAAACACTGCTGCATCAATCTAACGGAGACCAACCTGTCAGCAATGATTTGCTATTAAACAAATTAGCGTAATTGACAATAAATAACGTTTCGGGAAGTATATCTATCTCTTCCCGCTGTCGCCGTCGGAAGCAAAAAATATAAAGAATATATTGTTTCTCTGTCCTATTTTTTCTGAAATGGTTCGTGTGTGTGAAATTGTAAGTTGTATATGTTATGTATTACCTATGATTCGTGGTTTGTATATTGTTTAGTGTTTTGTCAATAAAAGATGGCGGATAATCGTTTTCTATTAATGTTCCTTTTTGTCGTTTATCCTTGTTGAGGGAATTATTGTCTGAACATATTGTTTCTTTGTTTTTTGACGCTAGAATTCTTTTTAAAAGCGGAAAATGATGGTTATACAATAAACTCTATTATACAGGATGGTCTGAACTCTGACATGAGAAATTTAATTTTGATATCTATATGACTCCTACTTGCCATCTACATAATTTTTAACTAGTTTCAAGAGTAATAACTTTTCGTTCGTACCTGTATAAAACTACTGAGTAAAAAAATATACGTTTACGACGTTTTAACGTAAAAAAGATTTCTTGGTAAAAATCGCTATGAGTAATGGTTCTCGAGATATTTAGAATCGAAATTATCAATACCTGTCGTTATTGACATTAATTAAACATGCATGTTGACCAAATAGTTTTATGCCAAAAGTCCAACAGAAACTATTTTATCATAATTTTTTCGAAGAAAAATTTATAATTAATTTAAAAAAAATTAAAAGTTTCCAAATTTATCATTTCAGTGAAATAACTGTCTACTCGACATATGTTTATTATTTGTCAATTTTGACATGTAATGACTATCTTCATTCCAAATATCTTGAGAAAGGTTGCTCGTAGCGATTTTTACCAAGAGACTTTACGTAGAAAATCACGAAAATGTATATTTTTTCACCCAGTAGTTTTATACAGGTACGGACGAAAAGTTATAACTGTTCAAAACAGTTAAAATACATGTAAGTGGCGCCCTCTACAAGTAGGAGTCATATTGATATCAGAAAATTTCTCATGCCAAAAAACTCCCAGACAGCAATTTTCATCTAAATATTGATGTTACTTCAGAAATTATTTGGAAAAAATCGAAATAAAAATGAAATTTACACACCCTGTATCTCCGAAACTAAGCATTTTAGGACATACATTTATACGAACTTTTTTACTTATTTTCATCTGCAGAATATGCTGCCGAAATTTCCGGAATACAGTTCGGACCACCCTGTATAATGACTAGGGTTTCCGGAACCGGAGTTGCTTTTCGGAACCGAGAATTTCGGTACCGCGCCTCTTAAATACCAGAATTTCCCGTTTTTTTGGTACTTTCGGTACTAACTAATTTTTGTTCAATGATGGTACAGTTCATCAATTAGAAAGCAAGGGATGGTTTTCTAAAGTAAGATCGATGAAAAATTGATATTTTTAATGAAAATAATATCAAATTATTAAGTAATTAGTCATAAAAAACTTTACATGAACACAAATGAACACATCTGGAGAAAAACACGAAGCAAACATTGGTAACTTTAAATTTACATCAAACAACATAAACAAACTTATCTAAATTTGAAAATAATCTTACATTTTCAATTAAAAATCCAAATGCCTATGAAAACATAACATAAAAAAATAAAACTAATACATTTAGTAACATTATAACTAAAAAATAAAAAATAATATATACACTCAGATGCAAAAAAAAAACGCAACGGAGAAATTTTTGGTCAAATTTAAAGTGTCATATTTTTGTTATTTTTAGTCCTATTATATTCTATTAATTTTTAATCCTATTATTATATCAACTTTAATTCGTAAACTAAATTTTTTTATAAACTTTAGTATTTGTCATGTTATACAGGGTTAATCGGGGGATTGTTTTTTACCTTAACTTTAAAACACCCTGTGCAATAATTTCGTGTGTAAATTTTCCTAAAATATAATTTTACGGCCAGAACCATAACTCCTGAGTATTTTGTTTTTTCATTCATGTCAATGCATGCTTTGGTTAATTTTTAAGAGCGAAATTAACTGATCACTTTTTGATGTATTTCTTTAATATGACGTGATGGTTTTGGTCACTATTGTTGTAACGTCGTATTATTACGCTGCATTGGATACTCTATACTAAATTTAAAAAAAAACGTTAAAGACAAACGATACTGTCCTGGTTTTAATAAACATTAATAACGATAACAGAACTAACGATATTAAAGAAAACATCTGTAATACTGAAGTATACAAACAGAAAAAAAAATTGTAAAGAATACCCTAATACTTTGTATTGCATCCCTTGGCTGATATAATTGCCTGTATACGTCTGATCATACTGTCATTGAGGCTGCATATACCATATTGCGTTATGCTTTCTCATTCTTCTTTAAGAACCTAGCGAAGTTCATTTTAATGAACATTTCATAATAAAGCTGGCACCGGTTAGCGACGTCTAATCCTCCTACCAAGCATTTTCCATACCTCGAACATGATGGTCAGTTCATAGTAGTATATAGTTCACAATAATCACCAAAGCGGCTTTGTCATATTAAAAATTTACTTCAAAAAGAAATGATCATTGAAAAAATTGCAAATTCTTGGTGGCAAGTTCATTTCGCTCTTAAAAATTAACCAAGGCATGTATTGACATGATCCAAAAAACAAAATGCTCAGGAGACATGGTTCTGACTGTAAAATTATATTTTAGGAAAATTTACACACGAAATTATTGCGCAGGGTGTTTTAAAGTTAGGGTAAAAAAACAACCCCTCGATTAACCCTGTATAATATGCCAAATACTAAAGTTTATAAAAAACTTAGTTTACGAATTAAAGTTGATATAATTATATACAGTTTGCTAAAAAAATCATGAAAATAGGGCTAAGAATAACAAAAACATAACACTTTAAATTTGACCAAAAATTTCTCCGTTGTTTTTTTTTTGCATCTGACTGTATTTTTTATTATTAACATCAATAATTGCTAATAAACATTATAGAAACTTCAAAAGAACTTCAGAAGTAGGAACAGTAAGAGATAGCATCACTACTTGTGTAGAAGAGTTTTATTTCGACCGCTATAAAGTATCAATGGTCTTTCGCATGTAACGGAAAATATTTTTTAATTATTGTTACCAAGTACCGGAAAGAACCGGGAATTAATAATTTTCGAGACCCTCGAAGTTCTTTGACGTCTCAAAAGAACCCTAATAATGACTTTTTAAATAAAACATGAATTGAAACTTTACATAAAATAAAAAAAAAAAACAATTTTATTAAATTTTTTAATATCGTACGTTATTGCGTTTAATGAAACAAATCGATATGGATCTCATCTCTGCGCACATTTTCAGATAATTTCTTGATTTTAATAAACAGATTTGTAGCGAATAAACATTGAAAATTGTTCGGAAATCGGGACTGCTAAGAATTATGCTCAGGTTATATTCGATTAAACGAGCGTTAAATATTATTTATGGCTCTCGAAAATTGCTACTAATAATTTGTTACGTATACGAGTTTCGTATGGAATTGGACAGTACTAATTGCTAAAACTATTATTAATTACAATAAATTAACTTTTTTGAATTATTTTTATTACGGTTGAATCGATAAAAGTACAGGAAATAATAAAATTTTATATTGTGTTTCTTTATGTATAATTATTTTTGCTACCGTATGATCGAATAAAAACGGCGTCAGCGATGGCTATGAAATGACCCATACAGCACGTCCAAATAAAATTACGTTTCTACAAGGGAGACACATGAGGAGCAAAATGTGTTAAAATGAACCTAAGTGTTCATCTAGTTCTAACATATGAGATACACGCAGGTTTATATTGATAGAATTGTGTGAACAGTGTTTACTAGTTGTATACCGTATGCACTCAAGATTCTAAAGAGTTTTTTGTAACGTAACAAATAATTATTAAAATGATGAAATCTGACGTCGGTATATAAGACATACAATGTATAAGTCATATGTATGTGTGATACTTCGTATCATAGTTGTGCTTATAGTACACACCTTGTAAAAATGTGACGTATACACATAATATAAATATCTATATAGACACTTTGTAATAGTTTACTGTTGTGTCTACATTCTAGCATGAAATGAAGGTGTGCGCACGCGCGGATAGCCTCAGCGTAGATACACCGACCAAGTGTATCTTATGTGTCCTCTCTCCTTTCTCCTTTCTAGGAGTGGTATATGTGTTAGCAGCCATTATTGTTTAATCATTCGGAAGCTCTATATAAATGTTCTGTTTGTGTGTAGTTTAAAAGAGATTTTAAGGTAAGCACAAGTTTTTAATTACCTTGTTATACCTTCCTAAGAGTATTATTAATATTATAGCGGCGACTCTTCCCTTACTCGATACCCAATTTACCAAATTTTGACTACAATGAATGAAAACTCCAAATATTCTCGTATAATGATAAAGAGGTTAGCTCTGCAATATAATTTTTTTTTTAATTTGGAAATAATAAAAATCTAAATGAACCAGAGAAAGAAAGATTTAAACACTTCAAAGAACTTCTTACACTGATATTCGGTAAGTTATTGATGAGTTTGGAGCAATAATCAGTTTCATATAAAATTTAAGGGTGAGATTGTTAATCTGGAAATAAAATACAACAAAGTCCAACAGAGTGCTCGTTGAATGAGTATGCTAACAAACCAACTGCTTGGAGGCAAAAGAGGGGAACAAAATGACTAAACGAGGTCCACCAAATCGTGGCGATATACCAGTGTTTACCATTTTAGTATGTTGTTATACTAGGTACTTATATTTTTAATACATTTTATACAAATTCTGTTCTTTTACAGTGTTTTCTTACTTCTGGTTTCTGCAGTGTAAATAATTATTATTATTATGTTATTTGCGATATTGCGTTTCATGATATATATAATGAAATATAAGAATTTTATTTTTTAACCACTTAATCCATTTTATGGAAGAAAAGTGGTACATTTAATACAAAATAAAAATGGAACAATTTTAAGGCTACTTCTCTTGAACTTACGATCGAGATACTTTTGGAAAATACAAAGTTTTGCCTTCCTAATTTTCGTTCTAAAAAGATATAATTGGTGTCATGGAATAAATATTTCTTAAAAAGAACGAAAAGTTAGGCATCAAAACTTGTATTATTTCCTAAATTCGTTCATAAGAAGTAGTTTTATCTAGCACAAGATGTATATAAGAAGCAAAATATATACGTATACACGCGGTAGTCACAACTGCAATGTGTAAACAGAGTTTAAACGTAATACACAAGCACTGTGTATCCTACGGCACATTGTGTATCCCTTTTACTTGTGTGTATACGTAATGCTATACTGTGGCTACATTGTGAGGCGGACGTTTAACCTTTGTGCATACGTGTTGAACTACAATGTGTAAACGTAGCATATTTACATCGGGGGAATTGTGTCACCCTGTGTCTACGTCTAATAATGTAAACACATCGTAAATGTGATTTGATGTGCTGTATGGGGAAGATCGCTGTCATCTTATATGTAAAATTATATGGGAGATGTCATCGATTGTCATTTCATGGCCATCGCTGACGCCGTTTTTATTCGATCATATGGCATTTTTTTATAGAAATAAAGGGTCCAGAAGAAAAACGTAATAAGAGTCATTTTACTAATTTTACAGGAGAGCACACTTTTACAGGACGGCTGGCTGCTATCAGGTTCTTTCCGTGTATTCTATATTTTTACTAGGCATATATTATAGGATATTTAATAACTTATTGCTCTGTAGAGTTTATGCATTTTATAGGGACCAGTTAGACCCACTATGATATTATAAAATACTAAAATTTAGAAATTGGCGCTTATAAAGTTTTTCCGCTGGACCATTCAAAACGTACCTGATGCAATTTTCATAATTTGTAACTTTACGATGGACGTTTTATAAACAAATAATAATTTTTATTTTGTGAGATTTATAGGAAAAAAATATTTTATACGAAGATATAGTCTGTCCAACGACAAGATTTTTGACAGTGATAGATGTATCTGTCATTTTAATTTTAAAATAGTTTATTTTATTTTACAAAGAAATAAGTTGGTACAACTGGAACGCATAGCAGGAAGTTAATATATTTAAAATTTGACTGACAAGTAATTACTTCAAAATATTGTGAAAAAAAACTGTATAAAACTGAAAAAATGTAATCGAGTTATTTTATTTAAAAAAAACGGTATGTGTTTATACAAAAGAAACAAGAACGAAACACCACATACCAAAAAATATAAAAAAGAACTAGGTATTTCTTACCTTCAAGCTTCAAGAAACTTCCCGCATTTATTAATTATTGTATTTATCAATATAAGTTATGTACCAATACAAATTTGTAATATCTCCACAGGAATAATAATTAACAACATAAATAAAACAATTTTATTAATAATAACACTTACCAAATTACCTTAAAGATTGATTAATTAGCTTTAATCTTATTTTTTTAAACCAGTACCTTTTGACATTATTTTTCTGCAGTACTAAAATCCATTATTTATCTATCGTGTGATGTCGATATTTTATAGCTACTCCAGTTTTTAGTATAATGTTTAGTACGATCCTTGTACCATATACCAGATGCACTTATCCACGACAAGATAGTATACAAACCGGATGGTAACCAGATGGTAACTTTATTGGTGTATAAGACTTTCTGCCTGGGCAACGAGTATTAACTATAAATGACAACAGATGTCCATTCTCCGACGAGTGGGCATCTACCTCCTACACCTATCCTATCTATCTACCTCATACGCCCTTCCACGGTAGGGGTTTAGCCCTCCGTGCCCTTTGCAGTCGAGGAGCTTGTCTCCGTCTGAGTTACCCTTGAGGTTGAAGCTGGAGGATCTGTCTCCATTTTCTCCACCTTTAACTTGGTATCTCCTTAGACCTGATACCGGTTTGTCCCGAATCTATAATAGATGATATATCATCCCTCTTCCTCTATTGCCTTCTTGGATTTGACGTCAATTACACCGCAAGGGTTAGCCGGTCCACTTCTACAGAGCCCTGCATGGTAGAAGTAAGGGAAATGAGAATACAAAGGGTTTCAACCTTGTGCCCCAAGTGGCCCCAAGTATCCTGAAACCACTAGAGGCTAGTCTTCTATCTAGACATGCATCCCTTTGACCTGGTCCCGTCATCAGAGGATTTAAGTTTTTGGTGATGTTGTCTCCTCTTGGTCTAAGCGGTTAAGCTACGGCCCCCACACTCTCTGACCGTGATACATGACCAGAGACAGTAGAGGGTGTCTGGTTTCATGGACAGGGTACTCCCATCCGTCATCGTTTTAAGTCTTGCAACGACACTACAGCCAGGAACAAGACAGTTATATATTCCTTAGAGCCAGCCAAAGTGCTAGAGGGTTTCCCCCCTAGCACCTGACAAGTTTCCTCACATTAACCAATATACGAGTATTTTTATTACCAAAATTTATATTGGCGTATGTCGATGTTTTGAAATATAAGAATTTAAAGTTTAAAATAAACTGATTTGGTGAATTGTAGTAGAATTGTGTAATTTTCAAATATTTCTACTTATTTAATATCATACTTTCAGAATATTATAACATGTGCCATTTAGGTAGTTAGCGAGCCGAATGTTTCGTAAAATAGATATTTAGAAAAATATGAATAAAAGTTCTAAAAATAACGGAAGCAATCCCAGACTCGTTGTGGCACTTTATAGTGCACTCTAAATTTAACCGTGCGTACACAACTAAGCATTGTTTCGAAATTTTAAAATGTTGTTTAACTTTTACTTAACGTCTACTTTAGTTAAGATTACTTCTTCTAAAGTACCTACTTCTCTTTTCACTCGAATAGTCATGTCTAAAAGGAAGTTGTTAGTTGTAGTTTTATAATAACATTAACTTACGTTTAAAACCAATGAATGAATAAAAACAACGCTAACATGCATTTTATGTCTAAGAGAACGTGAGTAAACATTTTTTCAATAGCCCCAATATTTATTTGGAGAAATATTTTTTGATTGCTTTAGGTATAGGTACCTACTTATCCAGTTTTAATTTTTAAATTGTGATATATATTATATATTTTCATATAAAGGATAAAATATCAGGTTATTTCGGTTTGTTTTCATTCAATGACACACATTTATTCATTAAAGCCTCTATATTTCGTTAGTGGTTACTAACATCATCAGGAGGTATCAAGCATGATATGTTAGGTTAGGTTAGTTCTTAGTCTATATATTTTCCTGATTTTAGAGTTTTTGATTGGAGTAGTCCAAATATTAGAAGTCTGTACTTTACTTTTTGATTAAATCATTGTTTAACAAATCGACCTGTTAAGTTAATCGACTTTAAAACAGTGATTAATTTTGGTCACTACTTTCCGCTCTCATATTAACTTTGATTTTATAATCGGTCATTTATAACAAAAGGCAAACAATTTACCACGACTGATACACTGAAAAATAGAAAATAAATATATTTACGTCATACGTAATAACAGGAGTAATTAAATATGACAATGTTAGAAAGAGATAGAGACAGACTAAGAGACTGCGAAGTATTTCTAGTATTAGACAACTCTAACTCCTATTTTTAAATTGTCATAGTATTTTTTGCAATAAATTGTGAAATGTTTTATCAGCTTTTACTTGGTGTTACTTTAATTACCGTATATTTGTTTGTGATATAGATATATTATTTTCGTTATGTACAAAAGCTGAATTGTAATGAAAGGTGGAAGAAAGATCGAGGCGTAACAATTTTTTTCTCTAGTGAGATAGATTTGTTAATGAAACATATTTGAAAAGATACATACACGATTGAAAATTAAAAAAGAACAGCTGCTGTAAGTAGTCAAATAAAGTAGAAAGCATGATATTTGATGATACTAGAAATACGTTAACATTTCTATAATTCAAAAATCTTTTATAAAATTAGCTGTCGCAATTCGGATCGAAGCAAAATATTCAATATTCTGTAAAATTTATTTCGTTAGAAGTACGTTTTCAAATCGAAAACGATTAAAAAATTCTTCGTTATAATTTTTCTCCAAAGGGTTATAAGGTTATAATCTTTCTTCAAAAATATCATTGAGCTCTACTAAATCCATAAATTGAACATAACCCAAAAAATCTAAAGAACCTAGTGAAATAATGCAAGAAAACATACAGTATGTCCCCGTATTGTCTTTACAAGAGGAAAAACTTTTTTTGGCATTGACATATTGAGAGTAATGTATTATGTATTCTTCATAAAAAGTTTTGTTTGGTCTAGAAAGGTTAATCCAGTTTACACTTATCCAAATTTTCATACCCTTTTAGAGAAACGAAGTTTAAAAATCTAAACGCGTTTCTGTGGTAAAACAATTTCGTTATAACTTTTGGATAGATTCTTATTGATAGAATTTTAATTAACGTCATATTTTGCTGATTTCAAAATGCTAGAGAAGCAGAAAATTTGTTTAGTTCAATACTACGGAAAGGGTGATAATAGTTATCCGAAAATGTGCCACTTTAACCACAGCAAAAACGATGACATCAATCAAAATTAATAATATTTATCAACATTATTATTACAATCAAAGAATGAGATCAAACTTCATACACATGTTTTTTTTATTTTTTCTAAAACGGAATGAAAATTTGGAAAATTATGAAGGGGATTAACCATTTTAGAGTAAGTAAAATTTTTTATAAAAATTAATTTTTCTCAAAATGCCAATAATAAAAAAGTTTTTCCTCTTGTAAAGACAATCCGGGTACACACTATAGTACCATGTTTCTTTGACTAATGGTTCTAACCCGTGTCGTTTTCGATAGTGATACTGGCTGACCCGGCAAACCGGTTGTTTTACCATATAAGTATTTTTTATGGGACAACAGTCATTTTTATTCACGAGGTTGAACATTATTGAATTACTAATATTGTTATTAAAAAATAGAGGTCGATGGTAGAAGGTTAAAAATTTAAGGTTGTGTGTATTTTTTAATGCCACATCATAAAAAAAATGAAAATAAAAAAAAATTGTCCAAAAAGTAAAAATTGGGGTAAACAACCCTTATCATTTAGGGGTATAAAAATAGATAACAACCTATTCTCAGACCTACTGAATATAAACTTAGAGATGAGCAGAAAATCGCAAACTGCGATTTAATCGCAGCGATTGTAAATTCGCAATCGCAACCTGTGATTCCTTTCCATAGCAAACTGCGACTTGCGATTGAAACATATATCTGCCGATTTTGGATTTTTAGGCAACCAATATTACACCAGTTGCGATTTGCAATCGCAGTGGGCA